>NC_056727.1:486783145-486848145 GCF_019279795.1 Protopterus annectens
AGACTGGGATGAAGGCATAGGTTCAAATTGACACAGTCGTGTATTGCAAGGAACTGCTGATATACATATACATAGTAGGACTCCTCACTCCTCAACCCAGACTGTCAAAGCCAGCCACCTGTATATGTCCTAAGTGTGATTGTGAGAGTGAAAAATAATGATCATAGTAACGCATTCTACTTTGTTGTTCCTAGACAAGCTGTAGTAATCTTCTTTGTACACCTCTGAGGTATGTGAGAAAAGTAAAAGAAACCATTACCACACTGTCCTCAGCCCAAACACAAGTTTTAATGACCTCATGTGCACATCTCTGAGATCTGACTGTGAGGAATAACACCACAATACCGCCCCCCCCCCCCCATATAACCTACAGCAGCTTTCTGTACACACACACCCAAATGGGGCTGGTTTTAGAATGGGTGCAGTTGAGAGCAGAGGCCATTATCAACTTTATCCTAACAGGGTCATATCACAGCCCTGCTCAGGTTAAAGAGCATAATCAGAAAAAATATATATATTTTTCACCTCATTTCTCTTCAAACAGTGTTTGTGGGATCCCCACACAGTCAAGGATGATTAAGAGAGCCCTCTGTATCCATTTATACAGTCTGGGGAGTAGGGATCCCCCAGAGTCTTAGAAGATCTAAGTGTCTGAATGTTCTGGGATACATTTTATGACTTACTTTTGAAATATAATTTCTTGTTGGCTACAGTTTTTACTGACACTCAGAAGAATAATGTATGCATCCTGGCATTATTGCGTGTGTGCACAGATAAAACTCACTAACATTTTCACAAACACACACACATTATATATTATTTCAGCAATACGTTGTGCACCACTGGTACCAGCACACCAGATCAGTGACTGATGTTAAGCAGTCGTCAGACAGCAGCAGGGATGGGTCACTTTTATTTACCTCAGTGAGGAGTAATGCAAACCTGTCACTGTCCCTGATTTCACAGACTTTCCCTGATTTTGCACATAATGTTGTTGTCCTTTGTAACAAGTTTGATTTGCTTTCAAATCATTTGGGATTACAGTCAATAAATCCAGAGTTTTACACTTAATGTCCAAAAAAAAAAAACATGTTGATACAAAAGGTGTTATTTTATTATCTTTTTCATTGAATCAGAGTAATATTTAAAATGTGTTCCTGATTTTGAGCCTTTATTCTGCTATTATTGGTAATGTGCTGAATTCTTCAGTGAAGAAGTTGAGAGTTACAGTATGTGGTATTCTCCAAGTATTTATAAAACTCCCTAAAAGAGAAAATCATCTCTGAAGATGAGAAGTATTAGCTTTTCTTAAAATCCAAGGTATGCACGAACACTGGTCACACGGAGCTGCTGATCTCTCTAGTGCTTACCTTGCTTATGTTCATTATCAGCTTTATCCTAACAGGGTCATAGCACAGCCTGTTTAGGTTAAACAGAATAATAATGAAATTAATACATTTTTCTCCTCATTTTCTCAAACAAACAACAACTTTTGTGGGGTCCTCACACAGTGAAATATGATTAAAGGGGCCCCTTGCAGCCACATGTATTTGCAGGTACCTAAAGCAGGCTATGTTGCTAGTTTTAGTGTGGAGAATGTCCACCCGCAGGGTTTACCTATGCCATGAACACAGTTAGTAAAATATTTAATGGAATAGTGAAAGCCCTTGCTTGATAAAACCCTATTATGATAAGCAAAGATATTTTTGAATTTTAAAGGAGATATAAATAAGCATTATTACTCACCTGGTGTATTAAGTATACAAGAGTGATGTTCTAGCTTTTGTTGGTTTGACAGACATGTTACAAAATATCAACGTAAGAGAACTTGCTGTGGTTGTGGGCCCCCCAGGAACAGGGGGGCCTGCAGCGACTGCAGGGTTCGCTGGTCCCTAAAGCCGGCTATGGTGACCATCACTTAAGCCAGGAGAGTTTCAGAATTGAGGATATTAAGAGCAGAGCACTTTACAGGGTCTTTCACAGAGACAAAGTATGTTTTATGATCAAACTCTCCTTCATACTACTACTTTCAGATCTGGCTTTGAACCAGATCAAATGAGGGCTGCTGCACTTAGGTTCATAGATAAGTACTAGGCTATCTGCCCGAGGGCATCTATAAGTCTAGCCAGAATGTGTTGGCTTTCGCCGCCCCCTTAGATTAGGTTCATAGGTTCATACTAGGCTATCTGCCCTAGGGCATTTATAAGCCTAGCCAGAGTGTGTGTGGCTTTCACCACCCCTTAGGATGAGAATACTATACCAATTAGTTTGCTGTGCCTCTGTCCGTGACACAGAGATGATTTCCGGGGTAAACCTACGATCTCCCATCCACTCGTCAAGATTTCTCTTGAACAGAGTCAGTGAGGGGCTCTGCCTCACATGGACTGGGATTCTGTTCCATAGTGTAGGGAGTCTCTGGGTGATGAATCTGTCCCTCCAGCATGTCCTATTTATATCCCTGTTGAGGTTTAAGTCTCTTGCTCTCGTGGCTCTGGTGGATTTGGATTTTTTGAGGTGGAGCATGTCCATTAATTCCGGGTTGGACATGGCCTTGTATGTCAGGCACAGATCACCTCTGAGCAGACGGTATGCGACTGAATAGAGCTGGAGTTTCTTCAGTCAGGCAGCGTATGACATATGTTTGAGCCCCTTTATCCTTTTGGTGAGGAACTTTTGGGATCTTTCCAACTGCTGCAGGTGTCGGTTAAGGTACATTCCGAATGGGGCGTTGTACTCAATCATTGGTCTGATAAGTGAAGAGTACAGGGGTACAATGACCTCTCCTGATCTGGATGTGAATCCCTTCATGATCAGGTTGGCAATGTAGAAGGTCTTCCTAACCACTTTGGCAATGTGAGTGTCAAAAGAGAGGTTACTGTCAACTTGGGTTCCCAGGTCCCTGATAACTTCTTCCGTGTTTAATGGATTACCACCTATGTGGTAATTAGGGGTCACCTTGTTTTTCCCAAAGGGTATGACTATACATTTTTTGGCATTTAGCTTAAGGCCATGGCTCTGGCACCAGTTATCCATTTCTATGAGACCTCTCTGGAGGATGTGTGTGTCTGATGGAGTGTCAGTTATGGTGCCCAGTTTGCAGTCATCTGCAAATTTTGTCAGCCACAATCCCCCTATGTTTGCCTGCACTTCAGAAAAATAAATGCCGAACAAGAGGGGGCCTAGGACTGAGCCCTGTGGGACACCGCCAGACCGGCTTAGAGTCTGACATGGCACCAGCAACTCTAACCCTGTGGGTTCTGTCCTTGAGCCAGTTTGCAACCCATCTTGTGACATATGGGTTTACATCTAAGCTGGTGAGCTTTTCTATGATGCCCGAGTGGGGAATTGTGTCGAACGCTTTTGCTAGATCAAGGTAGGCTGTGTGAACTGCCTTACCCTCATCAATGGCCTTAGTGACTGTTTCGAAAAAGTCGACCAAGTTCAAGAGGCAGGATCTGCCCTTGACAAAGCCAAATTGGGTAGGATCCAGTGTCTGTAGGTCCCCAATGTCTTTATTTATGAGTTCCATTATGATCCTCTCCATAGCTTTGCAGACAAGGCTCGTCAAGCTTATGGGGCGGTAATTTCCAGGGTCCGTAGAAGCACCGCCTTTGTGGAGTGGGACCACAGTTGCCGTACGCCATTCTTTGGGTACGTATCCTGTAGTAAGGCTAAGATTAAACAGCAACCTTATGTGTCGGTTTAGTTCCTCACTGAGTTCGTGTAGCACACAGCCGGGGACACCGTCCGGTCCCATTGATGCTGTGTTTTTTGCTTTAGAGAGAGCAACTCTCACCTGGGCATCTGAGATGTTTGGGAGGCTAGACTCTGGTGGGATAGATATTTCTCCTTTTGGGGGGAGGGAGGGGAGAAATTTGCACTGAACCTGTCTGCCAGTATGTTGGCAATGTCTGTGGGTTCAGTGATTTTTGTATCATTTTGGACTAATTCTGAGCATATCTGGGAGTTTCCACCCAGGTTTCTAACATAGCTAAAGAAGGCCTTATGATTGTCTTTTGTGTCTTTAGCGATTTTTCTCTCAAAGTTGGCCTTGGATGATTTTATGAGTGATCGTAGTTTTTTGCTAGTATTGATCAGAGATGCCTTCCCTTTTGGGGATTTTGCTCTGTCATGTAGTAGCTTTCTCCTCTTGTTGTAGAGTTTGTTTATGGCTGGGGTCCACCAGACCAGGCGCCTGCCTTGGGTGGAAAGGGTCTTGATTTTATTAGGGATTGCTTGATCCATACATTCCTGGAGGTGCTCGTAGAAGGCATTTGTAAGGGTTTCAGCAGCGTGGGTTGTGGTTTCCACTGGCTCGGGGCCTTGAAGGATACCACTCCAGTCTTAAGAAGTGTGAAGTTTGCTTTTGAGAAGTTCTTCACTGTGGTCTTTTGCTGGGGTTGGGGCGGGATGTGGATCTCCAGTGAGATTAATTTATGGTCTGATCTCACCAATGAGGGATATACTTCCGGTGTGGAGCATTTTGTCCCCATGTTTGTGATGATCAGGTCTAGTATATTTTCTCCTCTTGTGGGAATGGTGACTAGTTGTTCCATAGCATTTGAGTTTATGAACTCCAGGAACCTTTGGGCTAGGGTGTTGGGGCTTGAGTAATGTTCCCAGTATATGTTTGGGTAGTTGAAGTCACCCAATATGATGGTGTTTGGAGAGACATTCATACTCTCCAGTGTCTTCAGGATGGCTGTGTGGGTTTCCTGAGTTTGAGAGGGTGGTCTGTAGCATGCTACAAACTGTAGGTCAGTTTTACCTATGGTTAATTACACCTGGATGGTCTCTGATGCTTCGTGCGTTGCCACTAACCTGGAGGTGTGGGTATCCTTTATGAATATGGATACTTCCCCTCCTTTTGTGGTTCGGTCCGGATTTTGGGGCCGGAACGCATGATATGAGGTATAACCTGATAGTGCTGGGGTGCTCTCAGGAGCCTTGAGCCAGGTTTCAGTCACAGCACAGACATCGATGTTCTCCATACTGAGGAGGGCGTCGAGGGCGTGCATCTTGAGGTTTAGACTTCTGGCAATGAGCAGTATTACCCTTAGTTTTTTTCCATTTTTGTTTTCTAGGGCGGTAGGTTTATCATTTGAGCCTTGCCTAAAAAAGGCACTATAGGGGTGGCAAGAGCCTTTGCCAATATCCGGAAGCCCAGGGATGACAGGTGCAAGCCGTCCCTTGCGAAGCAGCGTGGCTTGTCAAGCATGTCATCCCAGGCAGTTCCCTGTGCCTCTGTCCAGCAGAGCCATTAGTTCCCTGTTATGTATTTACACTGACAGTTACAATTTTATGGACAGAACTAAGGATTTCATACAACCAAGATAACATTTTTCATTTACGCCATGAAAACAAGGGAGGCCACTGTCCAAACAAACCATTCCCAAATGGCTAGCTTGCTGCATTTTGTTCTGCTGTGATTCACATGGAGACAACTGCAATGACAGGTCAGGGCTTATTTTGCTTGCCCCCACCACCACCACCTTACTGATAAATACTAATCCAAACCCTGTACTTGTATTAAGAAAAATCCTTTCTGTAACACTACCACTACGCAACACAGGCTCAGACACAGAAACACGCACTAGAAAATATGCACAATACAAAAGCAGTCTCCTTACCTAACACATGTAGGTTCCCACACCTTACACAAATCCACTTACCTCTGTCTACATTCTGATTCTTAACTATGTTTTGATACTGCAATTTAGGCTGTTGACATTCTCAACTGTCAGCATTTTTAACCTAGCCAGTGTGAATATCCTCGTTATAATCATAGGTGTTCAAGTAGTGGGAGACCTGATACAGTATAGGCTGCATGCCTCTATCCCCAATTTGCATTTTCTCTAGTAAGTTTTGATGTTTTGGGAGGCTACCACACTCTAAATTAGTAACACCTTCCAGTTCTTGGCTCTTGTTCCTCTCCATGGAACAGAATATAATAGCAACCTGTATTTTAGACTTGATAATCAAACCTCTTGGTGACCAGATGTTCTTCGTGTTTCACTGTTGCACTCATCACACTTGGATTTTTCTTTTGGTGAAACCTTGCATACCTTAAGAGAGCATTTCCACTGGGAATGCCAGGACTACCCTCAGTCCAAAAAGAGACTCAGAGAATTTTTAGACTTGCCTCAGCACAGGCCTCTAGCTATACCCCCTGTCCTGGATATTGTAGATGATGTCTTCATGGAATCCAGTCTTACTCCTGATACTTTACCACCAGCTCCTAGAAAGCCTGACAGATACTACAGAGTACCTGACTCTCACAAATTTCTCTTTAAGAATCCCACTGCGTATCCAGAGACCATTTCCTAGGGACCTAAAGGCATTAAGGCTACTAGAGCCAAAAACCCTACCCCTTCGGACAGGGATTGTAGAGCTTTAGACAGATGGGGTAAGAAGGTATATACCACTGAATCTCTTGCCATCAGGGCTTCGAATTGCCAATTTCACATGTTGAAGTACCAGCAGCTAATTGGGGACTAATTAAACAAAAACATGTTGTTGCTTCCAGACTGTACAGAAAATAAAGATTTTACAAGAGTTAATGCATTCTGCAAACCAAGTTAGTAAACATACTTTTCAGAGTAGGGTTTTGATGCCTTAGAAGCATCTTGCAGGGCTGCTGTCACTGGGTCTGTACTGAGAAGGCATGCTTGGCTGAAGGAACAAATCTTGCCAGACCATGTCAAAGCAAAATTTCTAGATGCTCCATTAAACCAGGAACGTTTGTTTGGCACAAAAGCAGAAGAAGTTCTTAAAAAGGTGGAGGAAAAAGCTAAATCTATGCAAACTGTTAAAGATTTCTTACAGCTACAGCCACCTAGTTTCAGTAGGCATTGGCCTTCTACAAACTTGTCCTTTCCAGTCCCTCCCAGGCCGTCTCAGAAAAATCCTAGGGGCAACAGACCACCAAGACTACAGTATGGTATGCAGAGATCTAAACAATGGAGTGCTCCCACCTCAAAAACAGGGAGTGGTAAGCCACCCCCTTATGGAAAAAGTTCACAATGACATGTCAATCATCCTTCCCAGCCATGCCCAAGTACTTGTACCCCTAGGAGGAAAACTCGGCCTGCATGAAAAAAATGGATGTCCATTACCCAGGACCAATGAGTCCTAAACATTGTGTGCCAGTGATACAGATTCTACTTCCAGTCACTGCCAACCCCAAGCGGGATGCAAGACTTTCCTCCAAACCAGTGGGCAGAGGCTCGAAAGCAAGTACTTTCTCTTCTCAGTATCAGGGCTATTCAACTTGTTCCAATAGAGCAAAGGGGACAGTGTTTCTACTCCAGACTGTTCCTGGTGCCCATAAAAGAGAGCTCTTGGCTCCCTATCCTTGACCTGTCAATTCTCAACACCTTCCTGGTGGTCCCAAAATTCAAAATGCTTACACTGCAACAGCTGCTTCCTATGCTAGCCAAGGATGCCTTGCTAGTCACCTTAGACTTAAAAGAAGCTTATCTGTACATCCTCATAAGGGAATCTTGCAGGAAATATCTACGTTTCAGGGCAGGTCTATGCACTATCAGTCCTCTGCACCTCCCTTTGGCTTATCTACTGCGCCCAGGATGTTCACAAAGTGCCTGACTCCAGCTATTGCATACTGCAGGCAGAGAAATATTCAAATTTACCCATACTTGGACTATTGCCTGATTCAGGCGGACAGTCAAGAATTGCTACTTCAGCACCTGGCATTTGTAAAGAGACTCCTAACTTATCTGGGGTACACCATCAACAAAAGGAAATCCTAACTGGCGCCCAGCCAAAAGATTGTATTCCTGGGAGCAAGCTTGAACACAACTTCCCAGATGGCATTCTTCACTCCTGAAAAACAGGCTTATTTGACAAACTGCTTCAAACTAATGGCCACCAAAACCCAGCTATCTGCAAGAAAAATACTGCAAGCCCTAGGGTTCATGGCTTCATGCATTCTACCAATTCCATATGCAAGACTGCATATGAGGAAACTTCAATAGTACTTAAAAAGTCTCTGGTGTCAACATTCTCAGGACATGAAAACAGTGATTCTTATCATTCCTTACCTAAGGGCAGAGGCATACAACCACAACAAGGGACTTCCTTTCACTCGCCACCCAAACCCTGACAACAGATGCATCAGACTATGCATGGGGGGCTCACATGGCAGGCAAATGGAGCCCAGAAGAAATTCCCCTGCATATCAATCAAAAAGAAATGTTAGCTGTACAGAATGCTCTGACAGCCTTCAAATACCTTATCCTTTCAAGTCAACTCCTGATAAAGACCAGACAACACCACAGTTATGTGGTACATAAACAAGCAGGGGGAACTCATTCCTACCCACTCGCAGGTTAGCCATGGTCCTCTGGAACACAGCCTTGAGCAACCAAGTGCACCTGCAAGCTCAATTCCTGACAGGCAAACAAAATTCACTGGCAGACGACTTAAGCAGAAATCTACCGGACCCACACGAGTGGAAACTGGAACCCAACTCATTCAAACTTCTAATCCACAGGTGGGGGACACCAGAGGTGGACCTCTTTGCCTCTCCCCAAAACCATCAATTGAGCAAATTTTGCACCAGAAATCCTCACAGCAAAGCGTCGAAAGTGGATGCCTTATCCTTTACATGGGAAAACCTCTCAATGTATGCCTTTCCCCCTCTGCCCCTCCTCTCTCAGGTACTACTCAAGATCAAAACGACAGACCAAGGAGAATCCTTTTTGCCCCAGACTGGCCACGCCAGCACTGGTACCCGCTCCTACGCAGTCTGACAGCAGTGCCACCTTGGCACCTACATCAGACCCCCTCCCTGCTGTCCCAGCAGGAGGGACAGATTTTGCATCAACAGCTGCAAACCCTGAACCTTGCAGCCTGGCTTATCCCCTGAATATACCACTAGCAACCCTCAGCAAACCGGTGCTGGACGTCATCATTGAGACCAGAAGGCCTAGTACTAGGAGATCCTATTCAGAAAAGTGGAAAAGATATTGTTCTTGGAGCCAGTCTCAAGGAAAGGACACAGCCATGCCCACCTTACCTCAAATCCTAGATTACCTAGCAGAACTGCTCCACAGAGGCCTATCCTTCTCATCAATTAAGATTCATGCCTCTGCCATCTCAGCTCATTACAATACTGTGCCACCTCTCTTTTCTCACCCTCTCATCAAACAGTTCCTGAGAGGAGCTAACAATTTAAGGCCCCTGAGGAGAGCTCCCACCCCTGCCTGGGACTTTAACTTTGTACTAGAGAAGATCACGCTTCTCCCCTTTGAGCCTGCTGCTGCAGTAGAGTTAAAATTCCTCTCTTGGAAAACAGCCTTGCTGCTAGCCACACGTCAGCAAGAAGAGTGTCTGAGTTACAGGCACTTATGGTTATGGAACCCTTCATTATTTTCCATACTGACAAGGTTTCCCTCAGGACTAACCCATCATTTATGCCCAAGGTGGTATCATTTGTGGCTTTAAATCAATCCAATAGCCTAGTACCTACCTATGAATCTATCGACAGTGGCACAGGAAAATAATTTTCTTGGGTGGCAAAAGCCAGGGTACCTTTTTGGCTGGGCTTGTATAGGCCTCAGGGTCGATAGCCTAGTACCTACCTATGAACCAACCTGTTTCCCTAATCCTCAGAATAAAGGGGAAAGGATCCTGCACTCCTTAGATGTGCACAGACAGTTCAGGTTCTACCTTGACAGGACTAAACCTTTCAGAAAATCTGACCAGCTGCTAGTCAGCTTTGCTACAGGGGCAGAATGCAAGGCCATTTCAAAGCAAACTATTTCCAAATGGATAGCACACTGCATCCATTTCTGCTACAAACACCATGGAAAACCTACCCCACAGGGGATCAGAACTCATTCCACTAGGGCTTACCTCAACCTCTACAGCATTTCTCAGGGGAGTCCCTACCAGGGATATCCTAGAAGCTGCAACCTGGAGTTCTGTACACACCTTCACCAAGCATTGCCACCTACCTATCTTTTCTAAATCCACAGCTGGATTTTCCCCAGCAGTCTTACAAGGCCTGCTAGTCAGCCCTAATACTTCTTGACGGCCTCCACCCTTCCTCAGCTTTGGGAATCAACCCAAGTGTGATGACTGCAACAGTGAAACACGAAGAACATAGTACAGTTGTGTACACTTATCATAAATGTAGATGTTCAAGTGTATTCACTGTTGCAGTCCTGGTTACCCTCCCTCCAGCCCCCTGACTTTTTCTATACTTTCTACCTATCCTCTTTTTCACCATATCTTATGGCAAGGGTATTTACTTTTTACTGGAGGTGTTCCACACCATGTAATTGCTTCCTTTTTTGGGGGCTCCTGACATCTGGGGCAAGAAAAACTGATGTAATGGCATCGGCTGCATGTTTTATACCCCTGACGTCATGGAGGAGGTAACAGCATCCGAAGCAGAAATCCCAAGACTCTGGTATTCAGGCCGACTGAGGGCTTACCTGCAGGCAGATAACCCAAGTGTGATGACTGCAATAGTGAATACATTTCAACTTCTACAGTTATGGTAAGTGTACACAACTGTACTTTCAGTCACATGAAGAACTGATAGTTTTGCATGCCTTCTCCCTTTGTTATACATACTGCAGACAACCATAATTTGGTAAAAGTCAACCTTGAATTGAGACTTCCAAAGGCTTTAGAAGTTCAACTAAATGGTCGTGACACATGCCTGTGTTGTATTTCCTCACATGGAGTGGGGAGATGCAGAAGCACAGCTCACTAATGGAAAAATCGGCAGTGGAAATATACAGTAAATTACATTCACTGAGTGCAGGTTGGCATCAGTCTCTGTTCTCTGGTTGACAGGTAAACAAGAATGACAGTGGTATTGCACTGCCATGACATTACTGGTACACTGGAAGGTAGTATATCAGTGGAAAGTATAACATAGGTGGGAGAAGTGGCATCTTAGTTAACATTTGCTGAAAGATTAGATGTATAGTGGCAGGGATGATGGTGTACAGAACATATCTCTCAACTGTCCAGATTTTTGCCTACATTTTTAGCCTGTCCTCATAAAATTTGTGGTTTTGTGAAAAAATCACTGAGGATTAAAGTCACTAAATAATGACATATATTTGCGTTTCAGACTTCAAATCCCTCAGAAAAATGCATGCTATCAGAAATACTGTTTTTCTACCAATTTTTAAGTTTTTAGGAACAATTTATAAAATCTGTCCTTATTTTTGGAGCTTTGTTCCCCCATTATTTTATGCTTTGTCCATATTTCTAGTGCTAAGAGGTTGAGAGGTATTGTACAGAAGACTGACTATTGTCTTCTGTGACTGCACGTAGCTTGTTGCGTGCATCAGCATACATGTCCATCCTCTCTCATTTATTTTAGTGTTGGACCCCCCCCCCCCAACACACACACACACACGTTTCCCAGCCCCCTAGTCATGTTTCAGCCCTGGGACATCAACTTGTGCTGTGTTCGGCAATCATAAGGTATATGGCTACATTATCTTTGATGAGTTGCCTGTCAGCAAGTTGTCTCAAGTGAAGTCATTCTCCACTTTGTTCATTTGTTCTTTTTTTTTTTTTTGTACAGCCATGTAATATTCAGAAGCTTGATTCCTACTCCATTACACTGCACCAACATCTTACATCACTCTGAGCTCTGCAATATGCTTATGTACAATTCCGTATTCATAATTTCATTTAAATCACCTGCGTTGTTTATTTAAATAGTGATGAATGCATTCTTCTAAGCACTGTTTGTTTTATTTATTCACTGTCGTCTGTTGGCTATATTTTATGCATGCATATCTTTGTTAGATTCCTCAATAGGAGTGTTGTTTTTTTCTCTGTTAATAAGTTTATTTCATACTTACTTTCTTTGCCATTGTGGCTCAGGTGACTGAAAAGGGTCCCTGTATTAGTTCACTTTCTGATTTAACAACATATAAATAAATAATTACATTAAATGAAATACCGCAGCAGTGATCCTGCTACTGCAAACATTTATTGTAGTGGTTATAGTGAGTATACCCCTACAATTGTACTATCCTTGAGAGGAGAGTCTACACTGGGTACTTAATTCTGTATCCTCGTATGACTGGATGGCCCCTCCATTTGCCTTGTGGATGGATGTCCCAGAAAGTCTGACAAGTTTAGCAGTTTGTATTATTTTTCTTACAGTTTCAATTGAAGTTTGAACTGCAGAATTTGGAGGTGGGTGTGCCCTTCTAGATCCAGTCTATGATGTTACTGCAGTTCAATGCTTACTTGCCATGAATGTGTCAAAGATTCTTGTCTGATCTGGGCCCAGGAGATTTTAAAAGCCGCGGGTTTTATATGGTGGTAGATATTGTGTCAGTTCCTTTTTATTATCACTTATGACATAGGTAATCATGCATTTGTATAAATGAAAACAAACCATATTGACATAATTTTAGTTGCAAACATTGTACCTCACTTATAATCTGTCCAGTCACTGTCGGACAAACATATTACATAGCTCATTCAAATTCTACCTTCGTTTAAACCTCATTCCTCATCTGCACGAATTGTTCCCACAATTTCCATTTTTTTCTGTGTAATTTGCTCCATCCCATTTCTAATGATCACATTCACAGTTGTTTTATCTCTGTTACTATAGTCACTATTTCTAGTACAGTTTGTTTAGATTTTTATTTACATCCTAGTAATTGCGTTTTTGCTGGTCACTGTAATTAGACAAAGCAAGGCCTTACTATGTCTGGGCAATTCCGATTCTCTGTCATAGCTCAAAAAATAATTTCCTTAGTTATACCAATTTGCTCACCCAGTATTTCTGATATAGAGTAGTCTGCATGGAATTTTTAAAGTCTGCCAACTCATTACACTCCCAGAAAATATGTTCCCATTCCGCATCACGCATCCAGCATTTCCTATCTACCTGTGGAAAAATTCTTTGGAGTCTACTTGGGGTATAAAAATACCTGTGTAAACACTTCCAAGCAAAGATCCTAAAGCTTCTACACTTTGTTGATTATTTGGGAGGCATATTTATATCCCCATTGTTTCTTTGTGAATTGCATATCCAATCTCTTCCCAACCTTTTTAACCTCAACTGATTGATTCTTATAGTTATATTGTGTCAGTTCATTTGACCAGGTTCCACATGGAAATAATTCAGTAGGCCCTCAGATTTCCATTGAAGTCAACACTCGGGCACTTTAGACAGTCAGTCATGGATTTCCTCTGGTCAAGCAAGAGATGAATTGGAGATTATTACGAGCCCATCTCCATAGAGGCATGACATTTTATTGTTTCTTTCATATATTGTGACCACATATACCTTCCTCTCCTAGAATGAGTGGCTCATTTTGAGTCTTGGAGGATGCAAGTCAGTTGGTCCACCATGAAACATAGGGTACACAGTCATCCTCAAATTCTAGACAATTCTGAAGGCTCTTTGAAGTTTTCTTTATCTTCTTCTCCTAAGTGTAAAAGTGGTGATATTTTGCATCATAATTAGGAGCATTTGCTTCTTTCTTGTCTATAGAAGTAATTATGGTGTGAGAATGGGCTTCAGTGAACAATTTTATTGTATTTATTTATTTTTATTTTACATTTGTTGACCGGGCTAGTCTAGCTGGATTAATGTCCATTTTCAGTAGAGGCCCGGGGAGAAAAGCTCCACAGTAAGACATAATTTTGCAAACATAGTTGTACAGAGGGTGTAATTAACAGACTGTAGTACATAACATTTTCATAAAAGTCTAAAACTACTAGTAGCATCAACAGGAAAAAGTACATTAGATTCTTCTTTTAAACATCCATCCATCATAGTGGTATTGAGAATCCAAGATTAGATGAGAAGTAAAGAAACAGTAAGAGAATATCTTGTTATTGCTAGTAGGAGAAAGGAAAAGGCATGGAACAAAAAAGGATTAGTCAGGGTTAGAACAAGGGCAGAGCCACTGGGAGTAAAGCCATGATTTTATATGCTTCTTGAAAGTAGGTAAAGAGGTAATAGACATAAGTTCACTTGGAAGCTTGTTCCAGATGGGTGCAGTACAGTTGGAGAACAGACTATCCCCAGCTTTGTTGTTGGATTTGTTGGAGGCAGCTAGTAGTTTGGTAGCAGAGCGTAGGGAAGAGATGTTTTTATATGGGGTAATAAGGGAACAGAGTATAGTGGTATTAGTGGGCTGATGAAAGATTTTGTGGGAAATGGTCAGTTGCAGAAATGTTTTGTTCATAGCACATCGTGTCCCAAATCTCCAAAATTCTGCAGCAGGGTTTCCTAAGTCATAGTTCTTCTAGGCTTTTGAGGTGGAATTTCCCAACTCTTTCAATTTGATTACATTTTAGGCTTAGGTACAACCAAAAACAAATCATTTTGTCATTGGTTTTCAGTTAAAATGTTACTATATTCTGTTGTACTCCACTATTGCCTGTGGTTTTCTCATTAAGCTGATAATCCATTCCATATAAAGAGGAGTTTCTCTGCCTTCTGTCCTCCAGGCTTCTTTTTTTAAGAGAGTCCTATGTAAGATGCTGAGGAAATGACTGCATGTGATTGTTCTAGCTCACTTTTGACCACTTCAGTTTTATTTTCCCCTGCTGCAGCAGCTGTTCCAGTAGCAACCTTGCTATATCTGACCATATTAGTCTTGCTGACAAAGAACTAGGGTTCATGGCACACAACCCTTGAGTCGTTAGGGCCAATTATTTTTCAGAATGCGAGATCTTTTAGAGATGGAAGTTCATAGGTTCATACTAAGCTATCTGCCCTAGGGCATTTATAAGCCTAGCCAGAGTGTGTTTGGCTTTCACCACCCATTTTAAATTAATTTTGCTGTGCCCTTTTTCGAGGTTAGTATACTGTGCCTCTGTAACAGCGACACAGAAGTGATACCCGTGGTAAACCTACTATCTCCCATCCACTCGTCAAGATTCCTCTTGAAGAGAGTCAATGAGGGACTCTGCCTAACCTGGTCTGGGATTTTATTCCAGAGTGAAGGGAGCCTCTGGGTTATGAATCTGTCCCTCCAGCATGTCCTATTTATTTCAGTGCTGAGGTTCAAGTCTCTCGAGTGCGTAGCTCGATGGGATTTGGATTTTCCGGGTTGGACATGGCTTTATACGTCAGGCACAGATCGCCTCTGAGCAGGTGGTATGCCACTGAGTAGAGCTGGAGTTTCTTTAACCGGGCAGCATATGGCATCTGTTTGAGCCCTTTGATCCTCTTGGTGAGGTACTTTTGGGGTCTTTCCAGTTGCTGCAGGTGTCTGGTAAGGTACATCCCAAAAGGAGCATTGTACTCAATTATGGGCCTGATGAGGGATGAGTAAAGAGGCACGATGACCTCCCCAGATATAGATGTTAATCCCTTCATGATTAGGTGGGCTATATAAAATGTTTTTCTAACCACTTTGGCCACGTGGTTGTCAAATGAGAGATTGCTATCAACTTGGGTCCCCAGGTCCCTAATTACTTCTTCCGTAATTAATGGATTACCACCTATGTGGTAATTTGTGGGCACTTTGTTTTTGCCAAAGGGGATGACTATACACTTTTTGGCGTGTAGCTTGAGGCCATGGCTCTGGCACCAGTTGTCTGTTTCTATGAGGCCCTTTTGGAGAATGCTTGTGTCGGCTGCAGAGTCGATTATGGCACCCAGTTTGCAGTCATCTGTGAACTTGGTCAGCCACAGTCCTTCCTTGTTAGCCTGTACCTCCGAGAAATATATACCGAACAAGAGAGGTCCCAGGACTGAGCCTTGTGGGACGCCACTTGTAACTGGTTTGGAGTCTGACATGGCTCCTGCAATTCTAACCATGTGGGTTCTGTCCTTGAGCCAGTTTGCAACCCATCTAGTGCCATAGGAGTTTATATTTAAGTTGGTGAGCTTATCTATAATGCCCGAGTGCGGTATTGTATCGAAGGCTTTTGCAAGGTCCAGGTAGGCTGTGTGGACCACCTTCCCCTCGTCAATGGCCTTGGTGACTGTTTCAAAGAAACCGACCAGGTTTAAGAGGCAGGATCTGCCCTTAACAAAGCCGAACTGGGTAGGATCCAGTGTCTGTAGGTCCCCAATATCTTTATTTATGAGGACCATGATAATCCTTTCCATAGCTTTGCAGACCAAGCTAGTCAAGCTTATGGGGCGATAGTTTCCAGGATCCGTTGAGGCACGCCACCTTTGTGTAGAGGGACCACTGTTGCTGTACGCCACTGTTTTGGGTACATAACCTGTAGTAAGGCGGAGATTGAACAGTAGTTTTATGTTTGGGTTTAGTTCTTCTTGGAGTTCATGTAGGATGCAGCCCGGGACACCATCTGGTCCCATTGATGCTGTGTGTTTTGCTTTGGAGAGGGTGGCTCTTACCTGAGCATCTGAGATGTCAGGGGGGCAGCACTCTGCTGGGATAGATATTTGCCCTTTTGGTGGGGGGGGGGGGTTTGCACTGAACCTGTCAGCTAGGATGTTGGCAATGTCTGTGGGTTTGGTGTAGTTTTTGTCATTTTGGACTAATTCTGAGCATATCTGGGAATTCCCACCCAGGATACTAACATAACTAAAGAATGCCTTGTGATTATCCTTAGTGTCCTGTGCAATATTTCTCTCGAAGCTGGCCTTAGACAATTTTATGAGTGCCCGTAGTTTTTTGCTAATACTGATCACTGATGCCTTCCCTTTTTGGGATTTTGCTCTATCATGTAGTAGCTTCCTCCTTCTATTGTATAGTTTGTTTTTGGCTGGGGTCCACCAGACAGGACGCCTAACTTTGGAGGATTGGGTCTTGGTTTTATTTGGGATTGCATGATCCATGCATTCCTGAAGGTGTTCATAGAATACATTTATAAAGGATTCTGCGGTCTGGGCCGTATTTTCCAAAGGCCCGGGGGCTTTGAAGGATTCCACCTCGGTTTTGAGGAGTGTGAAATTTGCTTTAGAGAAGTTTTTCACTGTGGTTTTCTGGGCAGGAGCTGGGGTTGGGATGTGAATATCTAGTTAGATTAGTTTATGGTCTGATCTTACCAGTGAGGGATACACTTCTGGTCTGGAGCATAGAGTCCCCATGTTGGTGATGATCAGGTCCAGCATGTTTTCCCCTCTTGTGGGAGTGGCAACAAGTTGTTCCATAGCATTTGAGTTTATAAATTCTAGGAACCTTTGGGCTAGGGTGTTGGAGCTAGAGTAATGCTCCCAGTCTATGTTAGGGTAGTTGAAGTCGCCCAATATAATGGTGTTTGGAGAGACCTTCATATTTTCCAGTGTTCTCAGGAAGGCCGAGTGGGATTCCTGGGTTTGGGAGGGTGGTCTGTAGCAGGCTATAAACTGGAAGGCAGTTTTACCCACTGTTAGTTGCACATGGATAGTCTCTGATGCTTCATGCTGTGCCACCAACCTGGAGGTGTGGGTATCTTTGACGAATATTGATACTCCCCCTTCTTTTGTGGTTTGGTCCAAGTTTTGGGGCCGAAAAACATGGTATGAGGTATAACCTGGTAGTGCTGGGGTGCTCTCGGGAGCCTTGAACCAGGTTTTTGTTACTGCACAGATATCAGTGTTCTCCATGCTAAGTGCGTGCATCGTGAGGTTTAGACTTCTGGCGTTGTGTAGCATTACTCTTAGTTTCTTATCCCTTGTGATACCTATGGAGGTGGGTTTGTCTTTTGAGCCTTGCCTAAAAAAGGCACTGTGGGGGTGGCAAGAGCCTTTGCCAGTATCCGAAAGCCCAGGGGTGGCAAGCCGTCCCTAGCGAAGCATCATGGCTTGTCGAGCATGTCATCCCAGGCAGACAGGCATTGGATCCCCTTTGAATGACACCAATACTTAAGCCAATTGTTGATATTGATCATCTTGTCTTCATATTGTGGCATCATTCTTGGTGAGGGTAAGATGCTACTCAGTCAGGGTCATACCGGCCTGGGCTACATGCTCAGAGAGCTCCTCTATGTCTCTTTTCATGTAGTCCAGGGAGGTACGTCTCAGGTCATTCACACCAGCATGGACAATGACTGAGTCATATTTGTACTTGCCTTGGAGTGACCTGAGTGCTTGTGTTATGTGGCGGATCCTAGCGCCCGACAGGCAGCTCACCATGACCTTCTCCTTGTTCAGCCTGTTGAGCGGGACGTCAGTGTGCCTGACGATAGAGTCACCTATTACAAGTGTATCAGGTGTGTTGTTTAGCCTTAAGGGCTGTGACTGTTCGGCACACTGGCTTTGTGAGCTATGTGTTGCACGTGTTTTGTTTTGGGGTAGCGGTTGCCTGGGTGTCTGCTTTGGAGGTCTCTGCTGCTTAGGCAGATTTTTATTTAGAGACTCCGAGTATGTTTTTGTGTGTTTATGTGTTTGGTTTGCTGTCGTGGTAGGTTTATGTGAGACTGGAATTGTAGTGAGTGTGGTTTCCTTCTCCTCCTGACTGGTTACGCCAGTACTGAGTTGAGAGAGCTTAGCCTCCCGTTTGGCTATATGGTTGCATCTCTCACATGTGTTGGAATTTGTTGGGAGGAGGAGAGGGTTGTCTGTGTACATGAGGCAGTTGTAACATTGCCTCAAGATTCCCAGATTCACCAGCTGAACTGGAGAGGAGATTGACAACTGACCTTTGGACATGCTAGAATAGTATTGGGAATTCCTTTATAATTGAAAAAAAGGGCCAATGGGGAACAAAGTACTCAAGGGGAGTTTGTGAGGGTGTAGTGCTTTTAATTTTTTAGTGCTGACTTATATAATTGCTTTAGTGAGCAAGTGCCAGGATTTAGAGTGGGAATAGGGTGTTTATTATGAGAACTAGATCAGTTCTAAGGGAAAAAGTGAAGAGCAGACTTTGTGGAGCAGAGAATGGTTTAAACCCAATTAAGCGGCGCTGCCCGATGCTGCGCTATGTAAAATCGACAAAGCAGCTAAAGCGGGTTTTATACAGGGGGACTTGAAAGAGCTAGAAATTGGCCCAAAATGGCCAATAGACTACCAGATTCTTGTGCTGGGAACACTCCTCCAGGGATAGATAGGCTGCTCCAAGCTCCCCACTGCCACTGGTGAACAAAGAAGCCTCCCTTTATCCAAGAAAGGAAATGGGCAACACAGGAACTTTCCAAAAGTCCAGAATACAGCAAAGCCTGTATTTGGACTACTCTAGGTCAGGAAAGACGGGAAACAAGGAACATTTTTTTTTTTCCTTGCTTCTTTAAAGGAATCTCTGATCATTCTTCTTAAATAATACCATATGGTCAAGTACACAATTAACTTAAGTAAATTATATAACAAGAGAAAGAAGTTACTTGATGCTTGTAAGAGGTCTCTTTCTCTCAACCTTAAGACTGCACTTAAACAGTTAAGAATACCAATAAGAAGCATAAAGCCAAATGAAAACTTAAAATAGCCATTAAAACTTAAACATTTGCAGATTTTTCTTTAGCTATTCCAGGAAGTTGAGAACTAGCACCGAGCATTATACAAAGCTGTTCCACAATAATACTGCAAGTTGTGACCCAAAGGAAGTAGATAATATCATAGCTGACAAATTTAATACAGATCTTTACTCAACCCACAGCTGCATAGATTCTGCACCTCCAGACATCATCTGTAATATGCTGTCAGCCCTCTCAAAAGCTAAGAATACCTCAGATATGGGCCTTGATAGTATACCAGGTACCAGGTTGCTTGATTATAATTACTGAATATGGCCTGTTTGATCCCCTATTGTTTTTTTATCTAATCTTCTCCACTGATTACATTCCTGAAGCCTGAAAACAGCTCCTTCAGCTAAGCGTACCCTCTCTGCCACCTACCTCCTTCCTCCTCTCATGTATGGAGCCTCTATCCTTACTAATCTACAATGCACCGTAAAGGCAAAGCTGGCATCCTGCTACAATAAATTCTCATAAGTTTGTTACCATCTCCAAATCTTCCTCCCATCACTGTGATGCCCTACACTCCTTGAATTGGTTGGAACTCCACAACTATCTCTCTTGCATTCAACTCTCAACTGCCCATAAACTCATTTTAAGCCCTCTAACTGCCCCTCCCTCTCCTCTATCCTTACCATACATCTTCCTGACAGATCACTCAAGTCCAGTAATCAAAACCTCTTTGAAGTGTACAAGCCCATACATACTCCAGGGCAACTTCTACTGTCATTTTCCCTGTCATGCAAATGAAACTCACTTCCACCTCACATCCAAATTACCCAGAACCATGCCACTTTTAAGTTAAGACTTTGCTCCATTGCTATCTTTCTTCTAATTGGGAATGCTCCTGCTCTCATCCCTCCTTACTTCTATTTCCTTGACTTATACATTAACCTTTCTCTCTCAAAATGTAACCTCGCACTAGCTATGCTCTTTTTCCTTATAATACTAGCTCCAATTATATCTTAGATAGTATAGGCATTTTCATGCCATATACTACAGAATTGCTTTGTTATCGTATGTTTGCACAGAATGCTTTTGTTGCTATTATTACTATTGTCAGTAATGTGTAATATTTCTGTTAATTTTGTAGATTTTTGCTATTATTATACTGTACATGGAGCTTTTCTCCCTGGGCTTCCAGTGAAAAAGGACTCATTTCGGCCCAATGGACTTTCCCAGTTAACAAACTGCAAATAAATAAAAATAAATAATGTCATTTCATAGGGGTGGCCCAACCATGGACTGTGATTACTACAGACCTGTTAATCTCACTGTTATCATATTTGAAGCCATGGAACACCTGATCTCAGAGTTCATTGATCTAGATACTGAAAATCTGTTAACCCGGGTCTGTTATCAATTTAGCTTTGTGAAAAGCAATGCTTGCCTTCTTAGTCTTGTTCATTTCTTCAAAAAAACTCACTGAAGCAGGGGATAGTGGTTATACAGTCCATGCAGCACATCTGGATCTGGCCATGGCCTTTGACATTATTTTCCATGTAGATAGCAACAGACTGGTAAGTCAAAATATAAATCCGTGTGCTGTGATGTAGATAGCTAACTGGTTCTCCTTCAGAACCCATGTGGTTAGTTTCAGAGTTGCCACTGTGGAAAGCAAAAAACAAAACAAACAAAAAAAAGAATCCCAGTTGCATACCACACTGTTCACGTTGGACACACTCCTGTTTAGCATTTATTTTTCAGACTATCGAGCCAACAAGCCTATCCTGCAGTCTGTGTTTGCAGATAGCTGTGAATTTTGTGTCTCTTTGTATTCCTCCACTGATTCACAGTTTCAACATGGGTTAGGCTAGGTTAACAGTTGGTGCAAGGTCAACAATCTCAAATTAAACAGGAAAAAATCTAGCATAGGTTATTCTGTAAACAAAACATTTCCTCATCATACCATATAAGCTACGTACCCTGCTACTTGGACAGTATCTTTGCAGAGGCATCTCTTTTAGATCCAGAGGAGTCTTAATTTCCCCTTTGCACACTTCTTTTGAGAATAGTTGTTGAATATAAAGCTGTTTTGGCATGCATTTGTCAAGTAATATACTTGTCTTTAGAGAACTTAAAACTTTCTAACTAAAGTTATCAGTGGGCTCAAGATTATCCTGACAGACTGGCAGTCCATTCCCTGTACTCATTCTCATGTAGACTCCTCAGTGACAATGTGCATTTAACCTTTCATGCCATGGAATAACTGACCCTGCTTAACCACCTATCCTTTATAGAATAATTAGAACCTCAGATGAATAAATAATATGCTTTGTCATGATAGTTTCATATCCCAGTGTCCCCCACCTTAGAACAAATGTCTGCTATGTGTCAAGCAGAGTAACACCTTTCTGCTGTCAAGTTAAACATATTTGATCAGATGGGCAGTCTGATTCTTTCCCTATTTTTTATGTTGCCCTACTCAAGGCTGGAGCTTTTGCATATGGTTTATTGACTAGACTTATAATGGTGTATAGACTGCTTGCCTAGTACTTATTTAGAATCATAACTATATCTCAACTGTATGGAAAACTTCACACCACAAGTTCTAGGCCAGATGAATTCACTCAGTTTAGTACACAGACTGATTTATTAAAATAAAAAAATAACTTCTGCAGTAAAAGTTAACAGCAAAACTTCAAACTCTTATACCATTAATAGCAAGTAACACTTGTCTAGGCTTTTCAGAGTACATCTTTCTGCTGGTAAACATGCACTTAAATACATGCATTTGATCAATTAAATAATCGTCCAATTAAGAATTCACTAAAAAAGCCAACTTAAAAGGTTAACTTTTAATATTCTTTTGAACCTTCTTACATTAAATGCTTCCAAGAGAATTCCCTATTCAAACCTCTTGGAAACATTGTATCATATTTTAAAATAAATATTGCTTCCATCCTTCTTAAATGTTCCTTACTTTTTTCATCAGTAATAAGCCTAGTGTTTACTTGTTCCATAACAGTTGTCTGTGACCCCTGTGGGTCTCCATTATGGTGTTCCTTAAAGTGCATAGCTGCAGGACTCTGAAATCTGTGCTTCTTGATGTCCCTTATGTGCTCTTTTAATCTTGCAGCAAAACTTCTCCTGTTCTCTCCAGTATAAAATAATCCACAAGGACATTTTAAACTATATATAATCTTTTCTCTATTGCAAGTGAATCTGCCTCTTCTATCAATTTTTTTCCATTAATGCTTTCAAAACTATGAAGTATATGTTTGCATGCTGTACAATTGTCACATGGAAAAGTTCCATATCTCACTGTATTATTTTCTATATTTTTTTGGTCTCTCAAATTTTCCATGTGCTAACATGTCCTTAAGACTCCTGCGTCTTTTATATGAAAAACAAAGTCTAACATTTTAGGCAGGATTTTTCTTTCTGTATATATGACCAGTAATAGCTAACTATTTTCCCTAAAATATTAGAAAAGTTAGTATACTTAGACACAAAATATAACTAATTCTCTCTTTCCTCTACATTATTTTTCTTGCATTACTATGTTCTGTGCTTTATTCACTTTTTTGTTCATTACTTTATTATACCCCAACCATACTTCCTCTGGCTCATAGCCCCTTTCTATAAACAGCTTTGTTTCGGACTTCTTTCTCACATTCCTTCCTGTCACTGCACAAACATTTAAACCTGACCATTTCCCTATAAGGAATGGAAGAAATAGTGTGTGTGTGTGTGTGTGTGTGTGGGGGGGGGGGTGACCAATTCCATGCAGCATAAAGCTTGGTTGTCCCATTTTTCTAAATATTTTAGTTTCAAGTTTACCATCTTTTTGCCCTTCTATTGTAATATCCTGATAATTTACTGTCTTTCCTTTTTGTAACCTATCAAATTTTATCTCAAACCTGTTCACTTGCAGTTCTTGAACAAACTTTTCCACCTCTGCATAGCCCCTCTTGCAAACAAAAATCAAATCATCAATGTATCTGTAAAAATGAACATGTTTTCTAAAAAAAATCATTCCTATGCACATATAGATTTCATAGAGACCCATAAATAAATTAGCATATGTGAGGGCAAAAGCTGCCCCCATAGCTGTCCCACACTTCTGATGATACAGAGAGCCATCAAATTGAAATATGTTATTTTCCAAACAGAACAATGTCAGTTCTATAATATACTGTGTACTGGGGCTTTTCCCCAGAAAAAATTCTATAGCTTCTATGCCATCACTATGTTTAATACAAGTGTATAGGCTGATTACATCTATCACTATAAAAAACGTGTTCTTCTACCATACAATTTTCTTTACTTTGTCCAGAAAATCAAAACTGTGTTTGAAATATGAATGTAATTGTATCACCCTTTTTAACAAAAATTGATGCAAAAAACATCCCAAATTATGGGTTGCATAATTGCAGGCAGATAAAATGGGACAACCTGGAGGGGTTAACCTTGCTTTTATGTATTGTAGGCACACAAAAAAGCTATGCCAACTCACTGCTTTTACTTATTTTTACCATCTTCATGACTAAAATAATTTTAGTCTAACCCCTTTATGTATTAATTCTTTATAGTTCTTAACCATCTCCTGATAAGTTAAGAAATCTGCTTTATCATAGATTGTCATTTTCTACAAAACTTGCATTGTTCACATCTGCTTCTAAACTTTTTGTTTGATTTCCATATAAATCTATTAAATGTAACTTGCGAATAAAATTAAATACTTCCCCCTTTAACTCATACATTCAGGGAAGAGATGTTGGGATACATTTCAAACCCCTATGCAAAACATGTTTTTTCATTAATAATAATGCATTCAGACAAATTTATAATATATTCAAAACCACTCACATTTATATTATTAGAAAGTCCCATTTTATTATGTCCATTTTCCCTGTTTGTTGGTCCGGGAATTATATCCGGCATCCCACTGTTGATCCTGCCAGCTTCTCTTCTTATTCCCTTGTAACCCAGGTTGGTCACTAAACTTTCTGTTTCAGTACCCTGGATTCTGTCCCTTTGGGAGTCGTGGGTAGTCTTCCCCTTCCACTGATGAGGCTCCACTGTCAGCCGATCTATAATAATTCACAGATTGTTCAGTTACCTCCTTCCCTTCCTAGAACCTCACATGTTGCTTGTGTGGAGAACTTGTTTGTAATCATTAACCCCATTTTTCCCATTTTCTACTTGGGTTTGGGGTATCATGTCAACTGTCCCCATCTTTGTGAATTTAGTGTCACTCTCCTACCTTCTTTGACAATCATGCCTGACTGTTACAGGTCATTTCCCAATCTATTCATCTCTTTGCTTCTTCCTGTCTGTCCCAAATCATCTTCACAAGATTGTCTTCTGCTTTCATGCACATGTGCCCAAGCCACTGAAATCTGTTCTGTTTTGTTTGACCTTCTCTGCAATTGGAAATACTTGGGCTTCTGCTCTGATGTCCTTATTTTTTTGTCTGCCCCACAGTGTACGTCCTACTTCCCATCTGAGACACTTCATCTGCATCACCTCTAGTTTCCTCAGCTGCTGTGTCTTCCCTGGACAGGTTTCTGCACCATACCACTGGTTTGTATACCTTACTTTTCAGTTTCTTTGGCATTCTGATGTTACGCATTACCCCTGATTCACTGTACCAGTTGCCTGCAACCTATCTGATTTTAGCTTTGCTGTCATTCAGACTTCCTTTCTCCTTAGCCACCCCTGTCATATAATTGAAGCTGTTAACCTGTTCCATTATTTCCCTCCTTTTTTAATTGTCAAATTCTGATTTCCCTCATTTGCTGCCATTATAACTGTCTTTATCTGTACACAGTTTCATCCCATATGACTTCAGTTTTGCATTCCATTCCACTATCATTTACTTAAGATGTCCTTCTATTCTCATGTTGCAGTATTCTTACTAGCAGAATCCCTCCTCCTCCTCAGGTGACCCGAATGTCCGTCTCATGCCAGAGCTTAAGCCTGATTGCTGTCAGGTGCATGAGACGTCACATGCAGGGCTATAAACCGTGGGCCATAAATGTGACATCTGAACTCACAGACCTCAGAACTTCTCTACCACAGTCGAACGTCAGCTTGCTCATTTCACTGCGTGCTTCAGAAGATGATAGAGATAAGTACCCCTTTGGGTAATCTTTATTTCACTTGGTCTTAGGTTGCTGTTGCACTTTTATATAGCCAATGTCATCTAGGAAGGGAAAATGTAAGTGTGGTTGCCAAATTCCACACAAGCATTCCCATGAACTTTGTCTTTTTTTGCTTAGGCCAGTCTCACAACCATATGACCTGTAGTATTTGTCAGTCGTTTGTCCCTAAAACCATATGTAGTCTTCTGGCAGCCCTTAAATTGTTTGTAGAAAACCAATGACTCAAGCGTCTGGCCTTAGGCATGGAAACTGAACCAGCCGTCAAGGTGGAACCCCCTAAAAAGAAGGTCAAGGTTTCATGGCCTACTGCTGCCGCACCTTCGATGTGGACATCCTGCCAGCTACTGGTCTAGGGACTGAGAGATGTCCGGAAGAATGACGACATCGGCAGGTACCTTGTTGTAAGCCATCCTAGAATCTCCAGTTGGCATGTCTGCGGAGGTTACTGTGAAGTCAGCTTCTGCCGATGTCGAGTGGGAACCGGGCTTGAATGTAGTTCATCACCAGTATGAACAGCAGTGGGCTTAGAGCTGAACTCTGATACACTCCTACTATCACTGGGCACCCCTCTGTGAGTCTGAACAGTGTTCATACTTGTGTCATTGGGTCCTTGTACATAGCCTGCCACTAATTCTACCAGTGTTTCTGGGACTGAACCTTCTTCTCAGCTATCTTTCTCACTGCAAACATTGGATCAGTTTTGCTGCATCTTGACCTGAATCTGAACTACTCATCTCTAATATTACTTTCTTTTACTCTTTGTATTCATTTATTTACCAATCACTTTCTCCAGAACTTTCATGCAGTTTGACAGGAGTTTGATATGTCTTAACAGCCCACAGTTGTGACTGTCCACTTTGTCCCTGTACACTGGCAGTAGTGCATTTATTCTCCAGGTTGACGTCAGAGCACCAGGAGTATAAAGCTGACAGCCGACGCCATCTTCTCCAGTCTTTCTTGCTGTGCGGTGATAGCAGTTCGCAAGTGCCGGTCGGCTGACTCCTGACGATTTTTCCTGATGTACTTCGGTCCGAAGATTTTCTTCTCCACTCAAAGCTAAGTACCCCGTTGGGGAAACTTTTTTCGTGCTCCACTCCGATGTCAGAAAAAGTTAATAATTGTATTTCATGTGGGAAGCAAATACCTCATAAGGATTTTCATTCTTACTGTATTCCTTGCTTAGGCCCTGACCATGACGTAGCTAGTGTCGGTTTTGTGCTAGATTCAATCAACGTACAATTAAGCGAAGGTACAATTTTGCTTTTCATTACCTCGGTAGGCGCTTTAACTACAAAATGTCGTCGGATACGGTTCCGGCTACCGGAGTTCACAAACGTCGCAAGGATAAAGACAGGCCTTCGAGGTCCAAATCTGATGATAGCGCACAAGCGGAGCCAGCTTCAGGTTCGGCCGTCGTCAGTGAGGCGCTTTTGCAGCCCCTGTCTTCGGCCATTTCAGAACCGACGGCCAAAATGGACTCTCATGAGGAGCCAACCAGGCCTTTAAATATTTCTATTGCAGGACCTTCGGACAATGCTCCTTCGGATGGGTCAGGAGCCGCTGTGCAGGTACCGGTTTCCGAAGGGGTTTTCAGGCCTACTCAGCTTCTAATAAAGGCAAAGCCAAAGACAAAGGCAAAGACTCCTTCTAAATCAAAGACTGCAACACAGGCCTCTTCTGAACCGGCTCCCTAGTCACAGAAACAGTTACTTAAGATGGCAGAGGATTTACTTACTATGATTAGGGGTTCACATCCCCCTCCAGATAAAAGACCGGCAGGATGTTTATTATGATTCCTCTGATCAGGCTTCTGTTTCCTCAGTTTCTTCTTCTAACCAGAAATATTCTTTCCCTCCTTATGAGGATACTGATGCTGAGGAATCCATTCCTTCAGCTTCTCCTCCAGAGGATTTCTCTTTTGGGGAAACTTTGCATGAAATGAGGGAACATTTTCACTGGGAAGGACAGGAGTATTCGGAATCTAAGAAAAGACTGAGGGATTTTCTTCTTCTTCCCCAACATAGACCCCTGGCTATTCCTCCTGTTTTGGATATGGTGGATGATGCCTTTTCGGAGGCCAACTTAACCCCTGACTCTTTTCCTCCTGCTCCTGTTAAGCCTGATAGATATTACAGGGTTCCTGATTCCCACCAGTTTTTATACAAGAACCCTTCTGCTGACCCTGAAACCATTTCTCAGGGTCCTAAGGGAGTTAAGGCCGCTTCTGCCAAAAATCCCATTCCTACTGAAAAGGATTCTCGATCCTTAGAAAGATGGGGCAAAAAGGTGTACACTTCTGCTACTTTGTCCATTAGGGCTTTAAACTGTCAGTTTCATATGCTAAAATACCAGCAATTTCTCTTGTCTGTTTTAAAACAAAAGCTTACTTCCATTTCTGCCTGTGCAGATGATAAGGAATTACATGACTTATTGCATGCCACTGAACAAGTTGGAAAGCATGGTTTACACTGTGGATTTGATGCCTTGGAGGCTTCTTATAGGGCTGCGGCCTCTGGCACAGTCATTAGAAGGCATGCATGGCTAAAGGAACAGAATTTGCCTGAACAAGTTAAGGCTAAATTATTGGATGCTCCTGTTCAGAATAATGTTTTGTTTGGATCAAAAGCTGAAGAGGTGATTAAAAAGATGGAGGATAAGGCGAAATCCATGCAAACAGTTAAAGATTTCTTACAAGTACAGCCACCTAGATTTAGCAGGAATTGGCCTTCAAAAAATTGGTCCTTTCCCACTTCAGACAGGCCTCAGAGGGGTAGATATAGACGCTCCAGAGGAAGGCCTCAAACACAAGCTTCTTATAGACCCAGACAGTGGACTGCTTCCACCCCTAGGGGAGGAGAGGACAGGTCATAAACTCAAAGGAACCAAACTCAATGACTCCCTCTGTTGGGCTACAGGAACTTCTTGCCTGGAAGCCCCTCTCGGAGGAAAACTTTCTCTTTTTTATCAAAATTGGACTCAAATAACCCAAGACAAGTGGGTTTTGGATGTGGTTTTAAGAGGTTACAAATTCCATTTTCATACCTTGCCAAGGCCAAGCGGATGGCCAGACCTTCCAAAACATCAATGGATGGAGGCCTTAAACCAGGTGGAAGCTCTTTTGGCTATGAATGCCATAGAACTGGTTCCACTTTCAGAGATGGGAAAAGGTTTTTACTCAAGGCTCTTTCTAGTCCCAAGGAAGCAAAACTCATGGAGACCCATTCTGGATCTGTCGGTCTTGAACACCTTTCTAGAGATTCCAAAATTCAAGATGCTTACTCTACAGCAGCTACTTCCAATGCTGTCCAAAGATGCATGGATGGTAACTTTGGATTTAAAGGAGGCATATTTACACATTCCCATCAAGCAGGATCGCAGAAAATACCTCAGGTTCAAGGCCGGATCGAGGCACTTTCAATTCTCTGCGCTGCCCTTTGGATTGTCTACTGCGCCCAGGGTCTTCACCAAATGCCTGGCTCCAGTAGTAGCTTACTGCAGACTCAAGGGAATTCAAATTTACCCTTATCTGGACGATTGTCTAATTCAGGCAGACAGCAAGGATGTCTTACTCCAACATCTAGAATTTGTACAGAACCTCCTCAAGTTCCTGGGATTCTCTGTAAACATAAAAAAGTCAAATTTGACACCATCTCAACAGATAACTTTTCTGGGTGCTCTTCTAAACACCACAACCCAGATGGCATTTCTGACATCCGAAAAACAATTACAGCTGGCTTCAACTTTCAAAACATTGGCAACTTTAACTCAACTATCTGCAAGGAAGTTCCTGCAGGCTTTGGGTTACATGGCCTCCTGCATCCTTCTCGTACCATATGCAAGAGTACACATGAGGAAAATACAGTAGTACCTAAAAAGTGTATGGTCTCAGCATTGCCACAGTTTAGACATACTTCTCTCCGCCCTTCCTTGCCTTCAAAAGGAATTTCTTTGGTGGTCCAGGGCTTGTGCCCTAAACAAAGGGAAACCCTTCCGTCTGCCTCCTGCCACTCAGATTTTAACCACGGACGCCTCGGATTATGCTTGGGGAGCCCATTTTCAGGGCAACTGTCTGCAGCACCTGCATATCAATTTAAAGGAAATGTTAGCCGTTCAGAAAGCTCTATTGGCCTTCAGGAATCTTTTACAGCCAGGACAACTACTAATATGGACAGACAACGCCACAGTTATGTGGTACATAAACAAGCAAGGGGGATCTCATTCCTACCCCCTTTGCAGACTAGCCATGGATCTATGGAACACAGCTCTAGCTTTCAATCTGGATCTTCAGTCTCAGTTTCTACCAGGGAAACAAAACTTCCTGGCAGACAGTCTGAGCAGAAACCTTTCGGATCCACACGAATGGATGCTGGACACCAAAATATTCAGGATGATAACAGCAGTCTGGGGGTGTCCTCACATAGACCTCTTTGCATCCCATCTCAATCATCAACTACAGAATTTTTGCACCAGGACTTTCCACAGAGAAGCTTGGAAAGTGGATGCCCTGTCATTCAGTTGGAGGAACCTCTCAGGATATGCCTTTCCGCCTCTTCCTCTTCTTCCACGGGTCTTATTGAAGATAAAACAGGACAAGCCCAAGATGATAATCTTGTTGGCTCCAAATTGGCCTCGGCAGTTTTGGTATCCAACTCTAAAAAAACCTATGCCTGGAGCCCCCTTGGGTTTTACCTCAGTCTCTGAACCTTCTGTCCCAACATCAGGGTCAGGTTCTACACTCTCATGTCTGAACTCTCAGCCTGGCGGCCTGGTTAATCAAGGGCCTTTGATTTCTTCTTTCCTACCCAAGCAGGTTATGGATGTCATTTTAGAAGCCAGACGTCCTAGCACTAGAAAATCTTATGCAGGAAAATGGAAAAGATTTTGTTCCTGGATGCAGGCTCAGGATTTTGATCCTCTTCTTCCTAACATTACTTTAATTTTACTTTACTTGACAGATCTCTTACATAAGGGTCTCTCTTTCTCTACCATTAAGATACATGCCTCTGCTATTTCTGCTCATTATAATACAGACCCTCCCATCTTTTCCCACCAGCTCATGAGACAGTTTCTCAGGGGAGCTAAGAACTTAAGACCTCCTAGATCTCCTCCCATTCCTGCTTGGGATCTCAACTATGTTTTGGAAAAACTATCCTTGCCTCCTTTTGAGCCTGCTGCCTCTTCTAACATCAAGTTTTTATCTTGGAAGACAGCTATCCTGTTAGCCATAACCTCTGCCAGGAGAGTCTCAGAGTTACAAGCTCTTATGGCTGTGGAACCTTATATTATTTTTCACCAAGACAGGGTATCTTTGAGGACTAATCCTACCTTCATGCCTAAGGTGGTTTCCAAAGTGGCTTTAAATCAAACTATCCACTTGCCAACTTTTTTCCCCACTCCTCAAAATAAAGGGAAAGGATCTTACATTCCTTGGATGTACACAGACAACTACGTTTTTACCTGAAAAGAATCAAGGACATCAGAAAATCAGAACAATTGTTTGTTTCTTATGCTTCAAGTTCCCAAGGTAAAGCCATTTCAAAACAGACCATTTCTAAATGGATTGCTCATGGAATCAGATTTTGTTATTCACACCATGGAAAGCCAATCCCAGGGAGTATACGGACTCATTCCACCCGAGCTGCTGCCACTTCTGCGGCCTTCCTCAGGGGAGTTCCTACCAAAGACATTTTGGAAGCTGCAACTTGGAGTTCAGTGCATACTTTTTCTAAGCACTACAATCTACCTCTCTACTCTAAGTCTAGGGCAGGCTTTGCCTCTGCAGTCTTGCAGGGCCTTTTAGCCGCCCCTTCTTCTTTATGACCACTTCCCTTTCTTTCAGCTTTGGAATTCTACCCTACAGTCATGACTGCAACAGTGAAACACGATGAACATAGTACAGTTGTGTACACCTACCATAAATGTAGATGTTAGAGTGTCTTCACTGTTGCAGTCTGGGTTTCCCTCCCTCCTGTCCCCTCTTATTTTTACTGTTATGTATTTCCTTGTTTCACCATTCTTCTGAGGTGTATTTGCAAAGGTTATGGGACCTTTTTCATTTTGGGACTCCTGACATCTGGGGCAAGAAAAACAGGAGAAGATGGCGTCGGCTGTCAGCTTTATACTCCTGGCGCCCTGACGTCAGGGAGCGTGGTTGAACAGCCGACGCCGGACCCAGACTTTGGGATTCTGGCCGACCGAGGGCTGCCTGCCAGCAGGGGAGATCCCTGCAGTCATGACTGCAACAGTGAAGACACTTGAACATCTACATTTATGGTAGGTGTACACAACTGTACTTTCTTGCTTCTTCTTGGGTGGGCTTCTCTTCTTTTATTGTAAGTAATGTCTGGAGCAGCACAGCTTCTGTGGGGTTTTCTTCATTGAGAAACTGCTTGAAGCACGCCTTCCATCTTTCTTTGATGTCCTGTGAACTGGTGAGCAGAATGTTGCTAACATTCCTTATGAAGGATGTCTGATAGCTGTCTTCTTTCTATCTCTGCCTTGCCGTTTCTTTGTGTTATCTACTGAGTCACTTTCCAAATGCTGGTAGAGTGCCACTGATGCCTTGTTTGCCATTGCAACTTCTCTGTTAGCCTATTTGTTAGCCAGCAAGCATTTCTTTTTAGCCTGGTCTATCTTTTCTATCTCCCAATTTTTCTTTTGCTGCTTTCTTTTTTGTGACCTCCTGGACTTCTGCATTCCACAACCAGCTTTCCTTATGCTTATTTCATACCTGGCTTGGCCACATATCTATAGTTCTCACACATGTTTTGAAGTGCTGCCATTCTTCAGCTTTACCTGTTTCCTCCTCTTCCTGTGGTGCTAGAGCTGTGAGTATTTCCTTGAACACTTCAGCTTTCTCTCCAGTCAACTTCCAGGTGTTCAGCCTCATCTCTGTTGACCTTTGAGCCTTCACTGACCACAGCTTGCAGTTTGTTGTAACAACTAGTGGTTTATACTGTGGGCTGAATGTTTCATTGGTGATGGCTTTGCAGTCACTGATTTTACTCCAGTGCCCTAGCCTTACAATTAGGAAGTCTGCCTGAGTTGCGTGTTGGAGAGTCTTATATGTGATCTTTTGAGCATCTTTCTTGTGAACTGTGCGTTTGCCTCCATTAAGCCATTTGCCAGACAGAAGTCTAGGATGGCATTGCCTTCTTTATTCTTGTTGCCCCACCCATGCGGACCCATGCAGTTTTCTTATCCTGTTCTGTCTGTCCTGATATGTGCATTCAGGTCCCCCAAATCAGTGCTAGTTCATGTTGTTCTTCTTAATCTAGTAAGTCCTGCAACTGCTGCATGAATGCACATATTTCCTCCCTATCACAATCCTGCTGTGATCCATAGCTTGAGATCATGAATAGTGCCCTGTCTTTAAATTGGAGCCTGACTGCCATGAGTCTGTTACTAAGTCTGATGACATCCCTCACTGTCTTCTGAAGTCTCTCCATCACCACAGTTTCCACGTCATTTCTAGTCTGTCCTCTCCTGAGTATTAGACTCTGGATCCTAAGCCAAGTAGTTTTGCTTCACTGCCCTTCCATCTTGTTTTCTGGATATAGAGGTTGTTCAGCCTTCTCTTTACCATCATGTCAAGCACTTCCAAACTGCATACTGTCAGTCAACTTGTATACGGAGTCTAGCAATTAGTTCACATTTGGCAGGTTGATTGATGTTATGTCCAGCTTTCACAAAATTGAAGTATCCCAAGCTAGGCAAACTGGACATCTGCTGACCAGTAGATTATTGGGCTAAGGTTACTGGGCTTTATGTAAGGTGCACACACACACACACACACACACACACACACACACACACACACACACACACACACACACACACACACGCGCACACACTGTGGCCAGTAGGAGCACATAGACCCCTCCTACTGTTAGCTTGGATCTCTGGCATTAGTTGGAGTCAGCTGGGTCCTCAGTCCACTTATATCCATCAAATACCCATGTCTCTTGTCTCTAACCTTTCATAGGTTCATAGGTTCATACTAGGCTATCTTCCCTAGGGCATTTATAAGCCTAGCCAGAGTATGTTTGGCTTTCGCCACCCATTTTAAATTAATTTTGCTATGCCCTTTTTCGAGGTTAGTATACTGTGCCTCTGTCTAACAGTGACACAGAAGTGATACCCGGGGTAAACCTATGATCTCCCATCCACTCATCAAGATTCCTCTTGAAGAGAGTCAATGAGGGACTCTGCCTAACCTGGACTGGGATTTTATTCCAGAGTGAAGGGAGCCTCTGGGTTATGAATCTGTCCCTCCAGCATGTCCTATTTATTTCAGTGCTGAGGTAAGTCTCGAGCGTGTAGCTCGATGGGATTTGGATTTTTTGAGGTGCAGCATGTCCCTTAATTCCGGGTTGGACATGGCCTTATACGTCAGGCACAGGTCACCTCTGAGCAGGCGGTATGCCACTGAGTAGAGCTGGAGTTTCTTTAACCGGGCAGCATATGGCATCTGTTTGAGCCCTTTGATCCTCTTGGTGAGGTACTTTTGGGGTCTTTCCAGTTGCTGCAGGTGTTTGGTAAGGTACATCCCAAAAGGGGCATTGTACTCGATTATGGGCCTGATGAGGGATGAGTAGAGGCACAATAACCTCTCCTAATCTAGATGTGAATCACTTCATGATTAGGTGGGCTATATAAAATGTTTTTCTAACCACTTTGGCCACGTGGTTGTCAAATGAGAGATTGCTATCAACTTGGGTCCCCAGGTCCCTAATGACTTCTTCTGTACTTAATGGATTACCACCTATGTGGTAATTTGTGGGCACTTTGTTTTTGCCAAAGGGGATGACTATACACTTTTTGGCGTTTAGCTTGAGGCCATGGCTCTGGCACCAGTTGTCTGTTTCTATGTATTCTTTCCTGTATTTGGAATGTTACTGAGAGGGTAGTTCATGCTCAAATGTATTTTCTCACCTTAAATTGTCTTCTTGTATCCCTGTCAGTCAACTTTTACGTCTTCACACAGTACTTGGATCCTGTCAATCAGCTGTAAGGTCTGAGCACACTACTGACACTACACTTATGGTTAATGATCTGTTGATGTCAATAGGTTAGTATTTATATTTCATGTTAATCCTACTTGATCTGTTAGCAGTGTTTTATACTGCAGACCATGGAATCATTATTAATCAGTTGGAAAGCTGTTGCTGTTTTACTGACATGGTTCTTCTGTTGTATAAACCTATACCCCTTAACCTTCTTCCAAAGGGTGGTTTATGTTTTTAACTCTTGTGCTGCACATCTTTTAAAGTGCAGGGTATTTGGCATTCCCCAGTGTTTTGTCTGGACTCCCTTGTTGTTTATAAGTGAACATGTTGCCACTTAAAAAAGTCATTATGGGGAAGAGGTGTATATTATTAAACTGCAGCTAATGATATTCAGCTCTATCTTTCTTTTTTCAGGATTCTGTCTAATTTGACTATTCTTGAGGACTACTTAAGGATAATGACTATTCATTTTCCAGTAGTGTTTTTGATCTTTCCTTCCTTTGAGCCATTGGCTGCCACAGTGTTTACATTGCAAAAACAGAAGAAGGCTAGTACATATTTTTCAACAGTCCCATAAACTTAAATAATATCCAGAAAGCAAAGAGATAAAAAGTACATAGAATTCATGACACAAAAAAATGATTTGCTAGGATCTGACATCAAGTAGTCTTCATGATGACTCCTTGTTTTTTGTTCCTTGTTTGATTTTTTTTTTCAAATCTAGGTGCTTAGGATTTCCCTCTGTCTTCTCCCCTTGGCTGACCTGGTGTGACTTAGTTTGAACTCTACATTTACCTACAAAACGGAGTCTACAGGACTGCAATTGGTCACCATAACAAAATCAGTTTCTCTCAGCATTTAAGCAGATTGAACTCTACATTTACCTACAAAACAGAGTCTACAGGACGGCAATTGGTCACCATAACAAAATCAGTTTCTCTCAGCATTTAAGCAGATTGAACTCTACATTTACCTACAAAATGGAGTCTACAGGACGGCAATTGGTCACCATAACAAAATCAGTTTCTCTCAGCATTTAAGCAGAGTAGGTTGCACACAAAAAGCATTTGTTAAGCTTTCACTTACAGTGCTGTGTAATTAAGCAGGTCACCATTTTGGTCAGCCATAGGGCTCTTTTTTCTACTTGAGTGTTTTCCTCCTTCCCCTGTAACTTAAGTAAACTGACTCCTACATTAAGAGCTACAATACTTGCCTTATAGCTTTAGGACACCTTAGGAAACCTTGTAAACTGCAATAGCCCCGCTACGTAGTAGCTAGTGACTTTACTGAATTTCTGTGGTAATATTTGTGTTTAAACTGAACCTGTACCTAGAGAAAGTGTATAATCAGAGCTCCTACTTGCTGTATGTGTTTTTAATGTTTAAATTGCACACACACATTGAAGAAGTGCTTTTATGACCTGAATAGCTTAGGCTAGCTACACCTGAAGTGCTTTTACTGGCAATTTTCCAGTTGTACAATTGTGAACAATTGATTTAGTTTTTCTGGTTCATCTTTAAAATCTGGCAAGTGTTTATTTACTGCATTGCTCTCTTGCTTAGGTTTCTTAGCTATAAATCTTAGTTAATTCTGAATTGTGCTACTTTACCCCCCCCACCCTTAAACCTTTCTGAATGTATTATTATAAAATAACTGCCTGTTGTTGCCTTCATGCTTACCCTAGAATCTCTGCTTTTCTCTTTTCCTAGTTGAACTCTGCATTTACCTACAAAACGTAGTCTACAGGACTGCAATTGGTCACCATAACAAAATCAGTTTCTTTCAGCATTTAAGCAGATTAAACTCTACATTTACCTACAAAATGGAGTCTACAGGACTGCAATTGGTCAGCATAACAAAATCAGTTTCTCTCAGCATTTAAGCAGAGTAGGTTACACAAAAAAAGCATTTGTTAAGCTTTCACTTACAGTGCTGTGTAGTTAAGCAGGTCACCATTTTGGTCAGCCATAGAGCTCTTTTTTCTACTTGAGTGTTTGCCTCCTTCCCCTGTAACTTAAGTAAACTGACTCTTACATTAAGAGCTATAATACTTGCCATATAGCTTTAGGACACCTTAGGAAACCTTGTAAACTGCAATAGCCCCGCTACATTCGCCCTCGCTACACTCAGGCTCTCTTCGCTCCCCTCCCTGCCCCGAATTCCCTCCCACCCCCAGTCCCTCTAAATTTAAAGTACTATAGCCACTCCCCCACTTTCTAGATCCTATCTGCTTTCATCTGGGATAATTCCTCCCACCCCCATTCTTCTACCTACATTTTAATAGCACCTATTAGCTTTAATCTGGCATTCTCCCACCCGCCCTTCCAGTACCTTTACCTCTCCACTCTATCTTCTGGTGTTGCATCACCAGGTAAAACAGTTCCTTAACTCGCTAGCTGAATCACAAATCTCTTTACTACCCCTCTTGTTTGCACCATACATCCTTACCTTGTATGAAAACCAGTTTCTCACGGGATTTCAGGTCCCGAAAGGCCATACTATCACCCCAGCTGTAAATCCTCCCACCTTCAACCATACTTACAGTACCAGGTCCTATCCAACATCTTGTTCAGTCTATCAACATCTCAACCCCAGGCACATTATCTCTAGATCCAAACACTACCACAAACTAATAAACAAATTCCTGAAGTTCATCACCAAGTATAGACTTAACCTAATACTTAGTGGTGATATTCACCACAACCCTGGCCCACACACTTCAGATACACATACCCCCTCTACTTGTAATCTAAGCTACAAACCTACAATTGATAGGCCAATTAACTCTCTCCTAGCCTGTCATCTCAATATTAGAAGCATTAATAACAAGGTACATGAATTGCATGCACTTCTGGATGTCCACTCCCCTGAGATTCTGTTTCTCTGAAACCTGGTTAAAACCTAACACTACAGACAATGAAGTGTTACCACCTGGGTACAACATACACAGGATGGATCGTGCTTCCAGGAAGGGGGGTGGGGAATCTGTACTCTATAAATCTGAGTTGAATGTCACCATAGATGTAATACAACCACCTCAGATTAATAACTCAGAGATTCTTGCCACCAAATTGCAACTTAATAAAAATAAATGCATTAATGTCATCTGTATGTACATTCCCCCAAGTAACAATATATCTACACTTGAAGATGTCCTGCACTGGCTGTCATGTAACTACCCCCAAGAACCCCTACTACTTGGAGACTTTAACATAGACTGGGGCACCTGTTCCTCAGAATCCCCAACCACCCATATTAACCTGCATGCATTTACACAAATCATATCCACCCCTACCAGGATAGGTAAACCCAACCAAAAAGAAAGCATACTTGACTGGGTACTCATAAATAGTCACCCCCAACTATACACCTCTGGTACCCTCCCTGATGGCCTAAGTGATCACCTTCTCACATATGTAATTAAGCACAAAGCCATTAATTCCCAACCACCCTTACTCAGAAAGGTTAGAAACAATAAAAACTTTGACCCTGCCAAATTCCAACAAGAACTAAACTCATGCAATTGGTCTATTCTAAAAGACGTCACTTAGAGGAAGCAGTAGCATACTTTAACAACAAATTCCTTGAGATCCTTGATTTGCATACACCTGTTCGTTCAAAGAGAACAAAAGCAAAAACTGCGCCATGGCTTTCTAAAGAGTCTAAACTCAAAATTACCCTTAGAAACAAAGCATGGGCTTTATGGCGTTCTTCTAAAGACCCCCAAGATCACATTAAATATAGGCAATCCAGGAATGAAACTAAAAAAATCCATTTTACAAGACAAAAAACAATACTACTGTAATTTATAGACAGTAAATCAAAATAACCCTCAGAAGTTTGGGCAGGTTTAAATAATCTACTACATCCTGGACAAACTTCAACCCCAGTCCCTGCTGCTACTATTGATAAAACCCCTGAAGATGTTTCTGACAGTTTTAACCGATTCTTTACTTAGACAATTTAAGCCCTTGCTAGCCAACTACCTCCTAGCTCCCCTGGTCCTGAAAGTACCACCCCTAGAAGCCTACTCGCGTTCAGCTTCCAACCAGTCACCCCTTCACTTATCCATACCTTGATCAAAAAATTAAAACCCACTACACTTTCTGCTGATCAACTCCCTGCCGAGTACCTACAAAAATCAGTTGATGCTATTGCTTACCCCGTCTCAATACTAATCAATCGAACCATAGTAGACGCTAAAATTCCCACCATCTGGAAAATATCCTATGTAATCCCACTTCACAAAGGAGGCAGCTCTACTGAATTCTCCAGTTATAGGCCAATAGCTGTACTCTCTCCACTTGCAAAGATTATGGAAAAATGTATTCATAGACAACTCATGCACCACCTAATCCAGAATCACCTTATGGCAGACACTCAGCATGGCTTCCATCCTCATCACAGCACTACCTCAGCCCTCTTAGCCTTTACCAACACCATAAACCATAATCGTAAAATAATTGTATATCCTCAGCGCTCTTCTTGGATCTTTCCAAGGCATTCAATATGGTTGATCAACTTTTAATCCACACCCTGCAAACATTCTGTCTAGATACTAGAGCCCTTCAGTGGTTTCAATCCTACCTGAGTGGTCGACAGCAGGCTGTCCTCTAGCAGAACAAACTCTCTAATCTTCTACCTAACAGCCTTGGAGTTCTACAAGGCTCTATACTAGGGCCCTTGCTGTTCTCCATCTTCATTAACGACCTTTATACTGTCATCCCAGAAGTCAGCTGTTTCCAATATGCCGATGACTCTACTCTGATTTGCTCGGTCACATCTCCAATAGAGTTATGGTCAGCTACCCAGACCACCTTTTATACAATAGAAAACTGGCTTTCTGAATGTCGCCTGATCCTAAATCCCAAAAATACTAAAATGCTGTTATTTTCACCAACGCGTATGTCTATCGCTTTCACCTTAATCATAAATTCAAATGATGGCACAATAATCTCCCCTGACCCTCTACAAAACTATTAGGTGTCATCATAGATAATAATCTAAAATTCGACCTATATGTTAACCAAACTATCAAAACCATCAATAAAAAACTAGGGTCACTTTACAGAATAAAAGCCTTCCTAACCCCTCCAGCTAAAATTGCCATAGCTCGCTGTCACCTACTTTCAACCCTTCTGTATGCATCCCCTCTACTCTCTAATTTAAACTAGACTGTCCTTAACAAACACTCAGTTTGCTACAACCACATTGCCAGGTTTGCCACTGGGCTGCCTTTTAGGACACATCATTGCATCAATCTAAATCAGCTTGAGTGGCTTGAACCACCCAGTCTAATCCAGTATAACCAACTGATTATGGCCTATAAAATCCTCTATAATACAGACAATACTCTTGCACTTAAAAATATTATCACCCCCTATAACAATCCTAGACCGCTTTGATCCTCTAACGAACTACTAATTCAGACTAGCAAAATTAATAACACAGCCGGTGACTCTCTCTTTGCAAACTCTGTAAGTAGACCCTGGAACTCGCTTCCAGCTGATATTACCTTGCTTTCTTCCTTAGGTCAATTTAAAACTAGACTCATTTGGCACTTAACTGGCTATGTCAATGTATCAAGCCTGGCTAACTCTCTCTAGAATGTGTAAAAATCTGTTAACCAGCTTACTGTGTAATTTAATTTAATCCTGATTTATGCTCGGGATTAACTCTAACCTGTGGAATTTATTTAACTTGCTTACTTATGTAATCACTGTAAATAGTCTGTTTGTAATATGTAATGCTGGTATTATGTAATGCTGTATATGCTTACCCTAGGAGCTTTTCTCCCCGGGCCTCCGCTGAAAATGGACATGCATCCAGTCAGACTATCCCAGTCAACAAATGTAAAATAAAATAAAAATAAAAAATAAATTGTTTGGCTACTTCTTCGCCAGTCAGGAGGTTAGAATTTGGCACATTTATTTTTTGTAAAATTATGCATTTGTGAGTATCCACATGCTTGTGCCAGCACGCATCATGCTAGCAACATAACCTGAGCTCAACCAATATTTCTTTTTTCCACCCACTCCTGCAGTTTGCACAAAAATCCTTGCTGTTTTCTGTGAAGTCCTGAGGTCATGTGATTAAATATATTACAGGAATAACCCCCTTACTATCAGATTGCAAGCCAAGACCTACACCACCATTACCTGTATTGTCGCAGAAAATAGCATATTGCCAACAGTTGACACACAAGTGTCAGAGCTTTTGCCACACTGAAAAGTTTAGTCTTCTTCACAAAAAATGGCAGTATGTAAGAGCTGCATAAGTTTGTTGTCCATCTGTTCTTCCTGGTCATTACAGGTTATGAGCTCATATGCTTCTACCAAGAGCTTGTGCCTGAACCTGACCTCAGCTGAGAACTGTAGGATTGAGGGAGATGCAGCCTCTGCTCCTACCCTTTCTGGTTTTCCCCATATGTCTTTGTTTTGCACTGCTATTCTTTTGGATGATCAGTTTGTGACTGAGTAACCAGCCTGATTTTTGAAAGATCTTTTTAGAGTAATCTAATCTTGGAGCTGTCGTTCCCAGGACAAGAGACTGCTGTGCTGGTAGCAAGTCTCTGTGGGTCAGCGGGTCACTGTCATGGAAGATCCATGTAGTTATCCCATACCAAGGCTTCTGTATCAGGATCTAGACAACATTCAGGCGTTTGATATTTTGTTGGAACTTCAGTTGAAGCAATGGAAGTACACTGTTGGGAAGTTTAGTCTGAAGCTTGTGCCATGCTGATTCTTGAATGTAGGCCTCTTCCTGCCCTGCATTCCTTTTGGCTAGTATGCAGTCTGGCACCAGTTCAAACTCTCCCAGTGTCATTCATTTTCACGTGTGTCCCATGTAAATTATTCTCTGTGTGTAGTGGGAATATGGTATTACATTGTCCTGTTTAGCCTTTGAGGACTTTGATGATCTGAAGACCACTTCAATTTAGAGACAGTAATGATAGTGGTACTTGTAGAGCTATGAGGAGACCTAGCACATATACCCCCCGCTCCACCCCCTATTAGCAGCATATAGTAAGTTAGTAGAAGATGATCTGTATCGAATGAAGAACTCTATTAGTAACAACAAAAGAGGCCAGTATAACTTGTCATTCAAACAAAAGGAGGCTTTATATAAACTACGGAATGATACTACCATTACCATCAGGCCTGCTGATAAGGGGGGTGGGATAGTTATCATGGATACTTTCAAGTATCGAGAGGGTATGATTGAGATGCTGAGTGATAGCAATTTTTATACTCCTATCACACTAGAAGTAGCAAACCGATTGTTTCATAAGATACATAGTATGTTAGATGATTTAGTGAAGAGTCAATTGATTAATTTATCCTTGTTTAAATTCTTGGAAGTTCCCTCTCCATTTATTCCGGCTATTCAGGGCCTCCCCAAGATCCATAAGGACAAGGTAAATCTGCCTTTGAGGCCTATTGTAGCTGGGAAAGGTTGGTCTACAGAACCCCTATCTATTTATGTAGAAAAGCATCTAAGACAGATAGTTGATGCAAATAATTTTATTTTAAAAGATACTAAACAGTTTTTATTGGATTTATATGGTTTTGTTAATACGGCATTACCAAGCCAGGAATATATATTTGTCACAATTGATGTGCAATCTTCATTTACTGTGATTCCGAATTTAGAAGGAATGGAAATGGTAGATAGTTATTTGAGGAGGACATCTGGTATGGTAGATAGAGAGATTGATTTGATAATGACTTTTTTGGAAGTCATATTGGAATCAAATGTTTTGTTTTGATGATAGGTTCTTCCTGCAGAGGGATGGCGTAGCTATGTGCACTTCTTGTGCCAATAGCTACGCCAACCTATTTATGGCTGAATGGGAGAATAGGTTTATGTTTCAGATGCTTTATTTTAAAAATTTTGTTCCATTTTATAGACGTTTTGTAGATGACCTGTTCCTTTTATGGACAGGTACTTCTAAAGAATTGGATAAATTTGTTTGTGAAGTTAATTCTATCACCAGATATCTTAAGTTTACTGTTGACCGATCTTTTGTGAGGATTCCATTTTTAGATATTTATGTAGAAAGGTTAACCAATGGGCTGATTAATACAGGCCTGTATAGGAAGTCATGCCACAAGAATGTTCTACTACATCATCATAGTATGCATCCAGGGTATATCTACCACAATATAGTTAACGGGACTATGACATTAGTGATTTTGTTAAAGGGACAGTGGATATAGATAGTTGGAGGTCTGGAACAGCAGCTCCCTATTTTTCTAACAGGACCCAAACTGTGGATATTACAGGAGATAGGAAACCCAGAGATAGGATGGGACCAGATCAGGTGGTCTCTCCGATATTCTATACTAAGGATATTGGTTCAATTAAGGATGTGATCAGGACTCACTGGCATATATTATCTGTAGATCCAGTAATTAAGGAGGTTGCAGGGGTCACACCTAGATTTGTGTACAAGAATAAAATGAACCTGAAGAGGCTCCTCTGCTACCCGAAGGGTAATATGCGAGATGATTCCATGGGACCCCAGGTAACACTACCATGTAACCAGTGTAACTTTTGTTTTTTAATTGACTCGGATCCAGTATTTAGACATCCCACTGGAACTGGAGTTTTTACATTTCTTGCAAGGGGTAATTGTATGTCCACTGATGTAGTTTATGTAGCTACCTGTGTAGAATGTTCCGCATTCTATATAGGTAAGACCAATAGGTGTTTGAGAGATAGGATGCGGGAACATATGTATCATATTAGAATGGGATCTAAGACCAATGCTCTTGCTAAACATGTAGTAGAGAATGGAGAGACACATAGTTTTAAATTTAGAATAGATGAGAGAATTACTACAGACATTAGATGAGGTGACATTAAGACTTTTACAGAAGCTATTATTTGGATAATGAGATTTAGAGCTGATTCAAGCCCAGGACTGAATGGCAAGGTTCCCATTCAACCTTTCTGTAAAATGAGGAAGTTGAGGGCCTGAATGATAAATTTATATATAAATTTATATATACATGGTTCCTTTTTTATTATCTTCTATGCATAGTTATATATATATATATATATATATATATATATATATATATATTTTTTTTATACATTTTGACATATGTTATTTAGTTACATGTGTTAGTTAGTTTTATTTTTCTATGGTATAATTTATTTAGGAGGATGGTTACACGTAATGTTTTAATGGACTTTTTTCCATTAAATACACACTCTCCATTGCTGCTGCCATGTATATCTTATACATACATTTTTTATATATCTTATGTCTCTCCAAATTGTTGGAATAGGATGTTTTTGTAGTGTTCCATATGTGTTTAGGGGATTATTGCCATATATCTTTTATACAATTTTAAATTATATGATCGTTTTTAAAGTTTATGTATAACATTTTCACTTTAAGTCGAATTTGTTTTCCTACCTGTTTTTGTATTTAAACTGACTGATCTAGATGGGCTTATAGGTCTGAGGAAGCCGTATGGTGAAAGCGCTTACCTGTTCTCTGTGCTCTTTTTTATTAAAATATTTATCCTTATACTGAATTAGTCGCTACATTATTTGAGCACCATCTTGGGTGAATTGTTGCATTGGGACTACTGAAGTATCGAGGACGCTTTTTGATGATATTTTGGGACATCTACTGTGTTTTGCTCTTACCATTCGTGTGTTATTATTTGATTTGTAGTTTGGCTTTCTTGGTAAGAGCATTTACGCCGAGCAGGCGTGCTTTTGATTCTGTTCAAGTATTTATTTTATCACTTATCTTGCAGTGCCATGTCAGATATGCTGTGTTATTTCTTGATTTGCAGGACGGTGTTTGCTGGTGGTTAGGAGCAAACTGAGCAAGTTGGGTGATGAACACAGTTTTGTAGCTATCATGTTAGTTTAAGGGGCACGCTGAAGGTTGGCGCAATAGTTAAGGTGTTTACCTTACAGATGCAAGGTGCAGCGTTTGATTCTCACATGTAGTAATTAGTTAAAAATGGCTCACAAATGCAGTTAGCCTAGTACTAAAATACGAAACTATGACATCTGCAAATGTGGGATCTTTAAAGAAAAGTGCTAGATTCTGATTGGTGGTGAAGAAATATCCAGCCAAAGACCACCAAGGTTGGTTCTGTTATTGGTCAACCAATGAATTAAAAACATAGCTGTTCCTTTCGTATCCAGTATAGCTCCATAGTAGTATTGATATAGCAATAACCCACGCCTGGGTGTGGGTAATGCTAAATTTACCCACGGTTGGCGTGGTTTGGTCCCGAGCGGCCCCGGACCAAACAAAGCCAACCGTGGTAATTAGCATTACCCACACCAGAAGTGGTTATTGCTATTATATGACATTATTTAAGAAAAGAAACTGTTACTTTTCTTAAATAATGGCATAGTATAATGCCTGTTTACTGCCCTTCCGCAGATGTCTTGGCATCCGGCGGTTCTGATGTACTGCGCGCCTGCGCAGTACATCAGAGTTGTAAAAGCAACGGAGAAAGCAAGATCTCCGTTGCTTTTTATGTCTCGCTATGTTAAATGAGTTTAACATAGCGAGACAGTTTTAAAATAAGCAACGGACATCTCCGTTGCTTATTTTAAAACTGTCTCGCTATGTTAAACTCATTTAACATAGCGAGATTAAAAAGCAACGGAGATCTTGCTTTCTCCGTTGCTTTAAACACTGCCTCGCTATGTTAAATGGGTTTAACATACGAGACAGCTTTAAAATAAGCAACGGAGATCTCCGTTGCTTATTTTAAAGCTGTCTCGCTATGTTAAACCCATTTAACATAGCGAGACAGTGTTTAAAAAAAACGAGTTATACTAATGGAAAAAAGTCCGGGCGACCGGACCTTTTTCCATTAGTATAACTAGATTTACAACGGGCACGCTGGCCAATCAGCATGCACGTTTTGGGGGGATCATGGTATAATATGGTATAAACACTGTATTTGAGGCCTGATAGAATCAAAACTGCAGCACTGTTCTCTATCTACAGACATTGGTTCTCAATGCCACTATCTGTAGAAAAGCTTAAAGTATAGGTAGAATGTGTTGTATAGATATGACATGGCACAAACTCTACTTCACATTGTTGCCTTTGCAAGCTGCAAATCAGTATAGTTTGCCTTAATATATTGCTATATGGATTTTTTAGTGATATCTCTAAATCTGTAGAATGATTCAGTAATTTCATGTGGCTAGATTATGTATAGAAAATTGAAGTCCACAAAATGATTACATATAGTGTTGATGGTTTATAAACCCAGATAATTGCTGTATTATCTTTGCTTTGTAGATCATAAGAGAGAACAGTGTACCTTTACAAGCAGCAGAAGTGCCAACTTCAGAGGATCTGAATTTAGAAACTTTAACGTAAGGAAATATATTGTATCTGTTTTGTTTCTTTATTTTTATCTTTTGCTGTCTTTTCTGAAATGTTGTTTTTATTTTTGTTAATTACTACTTAATCTTAACTCCTTTATGAGCCACTTCATTCTAAGTCATTTGTTTGTCACCCTTCACAGAGGTAGGTTTATTGATGCAGTGTACACATCTTTATTTTGACCTTAGTTGTGTTTTGCCACATGTGTCTATAAATGTGCTGTTTTTAGAATACACATTAACCTTTGTTACCTTTTTTAAGGTCGGGAAATCCCTGCAGTAAGTTGAAGCAATTTATTATTAAGCGCTTTTCGTTTGCAGAATCTGCAAACTTCTTCAGATAAAAAGAAAATGTGAAAGAACGTACAAATTTACAAGTTTTAAACACAATCACGATTATAAAAAACAATCAACACACTCCTAGTATAACCTAGGCACACAAAGTTAAAGGCATATTAGCCTACTACTGCCCCATTTTATGACAAATAAACCCAGAAACCAAAATGAAAAATAACCCTAAGGAATGAAAATAAAAATATTTAATAAACTATAAAATCTCTAATAAACTTTGAATAAAAATATATATAGTAAACATATATAAATAATAAAAATATATATGGTTTAAATTTTATCTTTCCAGGCTCTTCAGTTTCAATAGGCATGTAATACTGCATGCTTCATTTAAGCCTGGATAGTTAAATGCATTTAATAAAAGTTGCCAGTACAGCTCCAATTCGTCTAGCCATTAACCAACTGGCCCACCTCTACTATCCACTGATATTTGGTCAATTACCCTAAAAGTAAAGGTATAACCACTTAACATTGCACAGTGTTTAGCCGAGGCATTGTCTTGTTTACATTTCTCTATTGCATGTAGATGCTCATAAACCCTTTCTCGGAGCCTACACTCCATCTTTCCTAAATAGAAAGCTGGGCAAAGTTGGCACTGGGCCACATAAACCGGTCTTGAGTTGCATGTATATTTCAGCTTAGGTGTAAATGTCCTATTCATTATTTTGAATTTCTTGCCTATATCCATGTACTTGCACAATTATAATATTCCACATCTTTGCATACCAGGTTGTCTGGTTGATTCCATATGCTTACTTTCAAGCAGATTTTTTTAATTACAGCCTCTTCTATAAACTATTTTCAGACATTGTCCTAGTTTTTTTAATAAGGCCAATATCTCTGTTGAATAGTTCCCTAACTAATATTAAAATTAATATTTGTGGGAATTTGACTCATTTACCAGTGTCGCCTCAGAATAACTAGGAGAGGGGGAAGGATAAACAATTTGAATTGACTGGTCTTGTATTAAAGAACCTCGCAGGATGGGTAAAATTATCCCATTCTGTCTTTTAATTTGGACGTCTGTAAATGCCCCGATTAAATCGTTCAGGTACCCATGGCTAGCAAACTTGTTGCCCAACAATTCACATTCAGCCAGAAAGTCTTTCTCTAGTGAGACCATTCTGGCTGCTCTAACGAATTGTCCTTTTATCACTGATCTTTTTTATAAGAAAGAGTCACTACTAGAATAATGCTCTTCCATAGATCCTGGACACACATCTACTTTTGTCAAGGTCTTTATTTAATTCAATGTCCAAATAATCTATTTCTTTTACACTGAACTTAAATGTAAAATCAAAGAACTGCGTGGATTTATTAAGATAATCCACTAGTTCGTTCGCCTGCTTATAGTCACCTTTAGACATTATAAGTATGTCATCCAGGTACCTTGTATAGAAAGTTAACATTTGCATGTACACGGGGCTCTTAAATATAGTCTCCGTCTCCCAATAAGCCATTACTAAATTAGCTAGGCTTGCTCGACAATGGGAGCCCATGGCTGCCCATATTTTTTGGAGGTAATATTGTTCATCAAAGGTGAAGTAAATATTTGTTAGAATTATATTAAGTAATTCTTGTACTAAGGAGATTTCGACAAAGTTTGCCCCTCGTTTTTTTAAGCATCAAACATACCCATTCTACACCTTCCTGATGGGGAATTGAGCTGTAAAGATCCTTTACATCAGTTGTTAAAAAACTGTTGTCCACATCAAAATCTAAATTATTAATCTTGTCAAGAAATGACTAGGAATCTTTACAGATTTGGTGCTCATACTTCAAACATTTTTGCAGTATTGACTCCACAACCTTTGCACATGGATATGTGATGGAACCTCGGGCATCTATAAGACGTCTCATCAGTGAATTTACATGATTTTTATGTACCTTAGTTATATACATTTACACTAATCTTGGCTTCTATAAATAAGTCATTTAAATAGCCTTTTATACGATTATGTGCTAAATTTAATTCATTAAGGGAGACTTGTTCATAAGTCTCACCTTGTAGGACCTCTTTCATCCATTTAACATAATCATCCTGATTAGAAATAGTCAAACCATGCCCTTTATCTGGCTTAGTGACTCTAACTTTAGAGAACCTCAGTTGGTTCAGTGCTTACCATTCGTCCAACATAACATTCTTATTTTTGGATGCATTATCATGCATATTGTGCAAGAAAGATTTCCTATTCATGTTATTATTTACAAAACTTAGATCTAACTCACATAGAATCTCAAAAACATTAAGCACTGGGTGTAGGGGTAAGTTATATGTACTGGCTATTTTGAACTTATTTTCCACCAATTTATTATTACATAAAGCTGTTAAATTCAATTTTCTTACAAAGTGTTTTACATCCATAATCACCCTAGCCACATTCGTATGTTGGCTTGGTACAAAAGTATATCCCTTGGCTAGTAAATCCACAGCAATTGGATCGATACTGCAGGATGAGTAATTGACAATTTTAAAGTCACCAGTCCTGTTAGTGATGATATTTAAACCATTAGTGAATTCAGTGGCTATCATTTGCATTTGTTTAAGCGCTGTTTGTTCTTGGGTTTCTGGTATGACTTCTGCTTCAGGATAGCCCCTGTATACCTCACCTTGTGAAAATTTTGGCCACTGTTCTCACTATTAGCATGTGCTTCCATGTCATTGTTGCTATTAGTCAAGTTACGGATGCGTTCACTTCGTCTCAAGTCATAACAAATATTATTGTTACATATAGAAATAGTTCTGTCTTCTGTTAAACTAATTTCCATATTTATTACATTCAGCAGACCTTCGTTTTCCTTATACGCACCTGCTGCAGACTAAGTTTGAGACTGGGAAGGGTGAGGGTATGCCAAACCTTGATCATAAGCTACACGGTCACGGTTTAATTTTTTTGAGTTTTTTACCTTTCAATTTCGCCATATATTGGACTAGGCTTGTGAAAATCCTTGTATATTCATATTTGTATGTGGAAAAGTCATTGTCTGCTTTAATATTATTATTAAGTTCAATGATGTCTTTAGGGATGGTAAAAATCAAGGCAGAATAATGTTTCTTCATGAGTTCCATTAATTCGAACCCATTTTAATTCAAAGTTTATTAGAGATTTTATAGTTTATTAAGTATTTTTATCTTCATTCCTTAGAAGCCGTGGTGGTACAGTGGTAGTGTAGTTGCCTCACAGCAAGAGGTTCTCCTGTTAGACTCATGGCTGGAATGCCTTCTGTGTGGAGTCTGTATGTCCTCCCTGCAGTCGAGTGGCCTCTGAAAAGATATGCGTGAATGGGCATGCCTTCGCTGAAGGTTGGGCGTCGGGCTGATAACTCGGCACCATAAAAAACCTACTGCCAATCATTAGTGGACCGGAGTTCCACTGTGGTGACCCCTAACCGGGAAAAGCCAAAAAGACAAACAACATGGTTATCTTTTTTCATTTTGGTTTCTGGGTTTATTTGTCATAAAATGGGGCGGTAGTAGACTAATATGCCTTTAACTTTGTGTTCCTAGGTTATACTAGGAGTGTGTTGATTGTTTTTTATAATCATGTGTTTGTGTTTAAAACTTGTAAATTTGTATGTTCTTTTAAATTTGCTTTTTATATGAAGAAGTTTGCAGATCCTGCAAACGAAAAGGGCTTAATAATAAATTGCTTCAACTTACTGCAAGGATTTCCCGGTCTTTTGTTTCTCCAGTTGTTTTTGTGACACTTTTTATCCACCTTTTTTAAGGTACTTTAACAGTCCTTAATTTCTTGACAGTGATTATTGCTGGCATTTCAAAAATCTGTTATTTGAAAAAAATAAAGCATTTGGGAGATCAGATTGCAAGGAAAGCTGTTTTCTTTTCTGATTGGTTAACCGAAATCCTACTGTTTAGGCTTATATACACTTTGCTTCCTGCACCACCTTAATAATGCACGCTAACCCTGTTTCTGCTCCTGCCTGTTACCCCAGCCCTGCACTTTATCTTACAAAAGTTCTGTCTAGCACTTACTCTTCATAAGACACTCAGACACAACACGTACAGAAGCACATATGCACAGTACTAAGTCTATCCCTTTGCCTAGCCCTTACACTAATATAGACCTTTAAACATACACACACACACTTCTACCCTTATAACAAAACTTTCAGTATGTCTGCAAGTTTAGGTATTAAAATCCCAAGCCTACACTTACTTTACCTACACACACTTGATCTTCCTTCTTTAGACTTTTCCAAAACTCAGAGTACTCGATGAATTTTCCAAGCAGTTTAGTCTGTCAGCAAACTGACAGTTGGACAAAGTGAAATGAATGTGAGTGTGTGTGTTTATGCTGATGTATGTGTAGGAAGGCAACTGGCTTAGCCACAGAGACAAAAATGTACTTTATGTGCAGAAATATGCATGCTAAATTGCATATAGAAACGTATGGCTCTTATATGCACTTGTAAGGAGGCATCACATCTTATTATGTACACTTTTAAGGAGGCATCACATTTTTAATGGTGCATCATAACACTTAGGAGATCTCCAACTTCCTCAGATTCACTCTTCTTTTGTTGGACTTTGCTTTGCTAATGTTCCCTATGGTTTGCCTCACGTCATGGGCATCAAGTGACCACCTACGAATAAAGCTTCCCTGCAGTCATCTGTAACATTTTGCTTTGTCTGGGGGAATACCATCGGTTCTTTGAGCTCCACATTTGGATGCCCAAACAGCACTGTCAGCTTCTTGTGTCAGACTTTACCTGGTTTTGGGTGTGAGGCATTTATGCTTGAGAAAGATGTGCCAGAAGTCGGGTAGGTGACATGGTGGAAATGTATTCACAGTGCCAGTCCTGGTACCACTGATATTGGAGCGAGCAGTCATAAAACAAAAAGAAATGTTGGGACATTAAAGGGATTCCAGATGGATCTCTCTGAAAGCAATTGTTATTTCTTGCTTTTCCAAGAAGGCAGTGGTGACCAGTATCATGACTTGGATTAAGAATTAGGAATTGCTAATTACTGAGGTGCCAGGTGCTGTTTTTGGAGTTGTCATCACAGGATCCACCACTAATGGAATAGGCAACATTTTTCAGGGGAGAAGCTACAGGCGGATTTAATAACAATGTGTTCAAATTATTTCGGGATATTTTCAGTTTTTAAGGCTGCGGATGCTTTGCAACCCATGTTGTACTATAGGTAGTTTTGATTTTTTTTGTGTGACATGTGACATTATATGAAGGTGACAATACTGCTGCTTGTTTTGGTAACACAGCTTCCATGTGTATACTGTGTCATTAAAGACAAACCATAGCCTTTCTTGTGATGAGGTTCTTATATATGCACAAGATAGGTTTGCTGCACACTTCACTTTGTTGATCTGCTGCAGTGTGAACCTTCCTTTCTCCAGAGTGTACTCCTTGGGAGTTATGTCTGTGAAGATGGTACTCTTTAATGTCTGTGGTCCTCTAATTTTGGTTCATGTACAGTTAGTCTTTCTTGTGAGGCAGTGTTGACTGGGCTGCATGCACTAACTTTGTCTAGAGTAGACATCCTACACTGACTTGTACCATTTTTTTGCAGCATGCTACAGCTTTGCAGTGCTTTTGTTTTGCTGTTTTCTGCGGTGGTGATGACTGGCACCTGCATTGTGCCATTTTAAATGGGATTGCTCAGAAGTCCCTGATATTCAATCAAGGTATTATGAGCTTTTGCGGATGGAATCTCGTAAATATTCTTCTATTCATCCTGTTGCTGCTGCTTTGGCCAGACTGCCAACCTCCAGCCCCTAAGAAGCCTGACTGTTTCTATAAGGTGCCTGATGCCTTTAAGTATCTCTACAAGTATCCTTCAGATCATATTGTAGTCTCTCTTTCTACTGATAAGCCATCCAAGCTTTTGCCCTCATCCAAGCTTCTTTCTTCTGATAAAGATACGTAGGCTATGGAGTGACTGGAGAAAAAAGTGTATACTTCTTCCACTTTGGCATTTAAAGCCATTAATTGTCAGACTCATGTGATCAGGCATGTTTTTGCCCTTTAGTCTCAGTTGGGAGGAAGGTAGCTGACCTTCCTGATTCTGAAGTAAGACTGCTGCCTTGTCCTTGTTGAGGTCCACTTCTAGGGTTGCCCATCACTGCAGCTGATGCATTATATAGTAATTGTGCTTCTGGTTCATTTATGAGAAAATACTGCTTCACCTCCAGGCTGTATGTGATGACATTAAAGCCATGCTGCTGTATGCTGTTTTGGACAATCTAAATCTCATTTGGTACAGCTGCTGCTGAATTGTTTAAGACTCTACAAGATAGAGTATATTGATGCAGAATCTTAAACAAATCTTTGTTCCTTCCATAGAATCCTTCTAAGTCTGCCTTTGTAAGTAGGCAGTGTCATCAGCCTTCTGCAGGGGGATGGGGGGTGTCTAAGCATATATTCTTTGATAAGCCCACTCAGAATTCATAAACTCAAAAGCCCCCATTCAAGACAAACCTGCCTCAATCTGACATTTTTCTTCCCTTCCCCTCAGCTAGGTAACTTCAGACTCCTGGATTTTGTCCATTATCCATTAAGATTATTTTATGGTATGGAAATCTCTTCTTACTCTACTTACCGTCTCAGGACTTCCTCAGTCTGCTCCAGACCAACTTCCTCATTTTTCTGGGGTTCTACCAGATGTACTGGACCAGGGCATCATTCATCCCATTTCAGATTCCCAAATAGATGCAGAGTTTTTCTTCCAGAATGTTTCTTGTTCCCAGAAAAGAAGTATCTTGGAGACCAGTCCTGGACCTTTCCTTTCTGAATGTTTTTCTAAAGATTCCTTCCTTCATGATGCTCTCCCCTGCAGACTTTGTTTCCCTTAATACTTCCTCAGGCCTTTTCTGATCTCACTAGACATAAAGGATGCATATCATCATATCCCCATTCACTCTCTTTTTCAGGAAGTTTTTGCATGTATCTGTTTCTTCCTCACTTTTTCAGTTTTCTTCTTTGCCTTTGGTCTCTCTGTGGCCCCAAGAGTGTTTACCAAATGTCTGGGCCCTGTCATAGCATTTTGCTGGCTTTAAGGAATCCAGATATTCCCCCATCTGGAAGACCTGCTTCTTCAGGCACCATCTGAAGCCAGGCTTCTAGAGCGTCTGCACTTCACCATGCTCCTCCTTATGCAGTCTAGGATTTCACCATCATTCTCAAGAGGTCAAGTCTGACTCATTATCAAGATCACATTTTTCTGCGATGCAGAATACAAATCATCCAAATGTTGCTGTCACCTCTGTTTCATAAGGTTCTCTTTCGGATAACCTATTTCCAGTTTCTGCTTCCTCTTTTTTTCATTCCAACAAGGGACTTTCTCTGACTGCTGTGGTTCATAGCATCTACCATTGCCGTGCTCCCTGTTGCCAAGCTTCATATGAGAAAACTTCAATGGCATCTGAAGGCAGTTTGGCTCCAGCATTGTCATCCTCTGGAGTTTCCAATCCCTTTCTTGTTTGTAAAATAAAATATGCAAACCAGATACACGGGGGCAAGTCCAATAAAATGTCCTTTAATATAGATAAGCACTTTCACGATATGTACACTATCGCTTCATCACATCAAAGCACAGATAAAAACACACACTTTAAATAGCCACAGCAACCAATCAGAAAACAGTACTTAGCACACACCCACTGAGATCAGTTAAACAATATATGCATATGCATATAAAAACAGCAATGTGTGCATATATATATATATATATATATATATATATATATATATAAATAAATATAGAAATATATATATATCTCTATATATATATATATACACACACACACACACACACACATATATATATATATATATATATATATATATATATATACATATATATATATATATATATATATATATATATATATATATATGTATATATACATATATGTATATATTCATTCATATATATATATATATATATATATATATATATATATAAAACAAAGCTGAACTGGGTAGGATCCAGTGTCTGTAGGTCCCCAATATCTTTATTTATGAGGTCCATGATGATCCTTTCCATACCTTTGCAGACCAAGCTAGTCAGGCTTATGGGGCGATAGTTTCCAGGATCTGTTGAGGCACCACCTTTGTGGAGAGGGACCACTGTTGCTGTACGCCACTCTTTGGGTACATATCCTGTAGTAAGGCTGAGATTGAACAATAGATGTTAAGTTGTCAATCTCGCCTTCATTCTTGCTGGATGGGTTCTGAGCCAATCCTCGGCTCCGACTCGGCCACTTACTAAAGCTCGAGAGCTAATTTTACCAGTTCGAGGCAACCCTATATCCCATTATGCAAGGCGATGACTACCCAGATCTCGCTTGCCGCTTTCGCTTGCGAGGTGCTTTTTTACCGGCTCCTGGTAAGTTTTTCAAATTTCAGACTTTTAGTCTCTCCCCTTTAGTTTTAGTCACTACCGTTGTTGTGTAAACTCTTAATGATTAGTTTAACCCTTTTTCCGTTAGTATTCCCTATTTTTCCAGTTATTTATCCCTTCCCCTAAGTTAGGCCTTAAGCCTTCCCCTTTCTTAATTTTTTGTCAGGGATTCTGTGTGGTGTTTGAGTGTGTTTGTATCCCTGTTTTAATTTTTTTATTGGATTGGGTGTTTATTGTGTGTGTGTCTGTATTTTTTGTCACTTAGTGTTTCCTCGACACAGTTATGTCGAAGGACACAAAGGTCTCAGGCTTCAAGAAGTGTGACTTGTGCTGTCAGAAGATGTCTCTGACAGACGGTCACACTTCTTGTGTTTACTGCCTGGGACCTCTGCACCTGCAGGACTCTTGTGCTGTCTGCCATGCCTTCAGCCCAAGAGTCCTGCAGGAGCGCAGAAATAAATGAATACTGAAGGGCTTATTAAAGCCTGAGAGCTCCCCTACTAATTTTCCTCCGGGGAACCCTCGAAACCAGTTAAGCTTTCGGCTCTAAGCCCTAAGCCACCGGCTATTGGTTCGCCTTCTGTGACGAGATCGGCTCTGGCCGGAGCTGATCCTTCTATGTCACAAGCTACAGTATCGGCTCTATCCGGCACCGATACTGCGAAATCTGGGCACTCAGTGTCGGCTCCAGCTGGAGCCGACGTATCCTTGGCTCCTTCGGCTCCACCTATCTCAAGAAAGAGATCAAGATCCCCTTCGTTGGAGTTGATACATTCGGCTCTGAGATCACCCCTGCTCTCGGAGCAGAGTAATCAGAGCCAGTCTTCTCGGTCATCCAGGCTGTCCGACCACGACCTTGAGAGAGTGGTGAGTAGACTATTAAAGTCTCAGGCATTGGTCCAAATGCTCCATAGCCCGTCTCAACAGATGGTAGCTATTACACATCCACCTAACATTCCTCCTTCGACTCTCTTACAGAGCTCGGAGCCGGAGCTCCTTGGAGCCGTGACTGTTGTGACTTTGGAGCCGATACCACCACCCCCCTTCGGCTCCGTCGTCCTCTGCTCCGATTTCCTCCTTGAGGCCTTCATTGGAGGGATGTGGGTGTCTGGTCTCTCTCGTCTGCTCTGAGGGGGCGAGTGGCATCGGACCCTTGTCCTACCCCGTTCTCCCTCTCGGAGCTTCGGCGCTGGTGAGCTCAGCCCCGACATCAGCCTTGGAGCCGTCCCTGTCGGTGCGGCCTGGTGTTCCTATCTCTTCGGAGCGGGAGCCTTCTGGCCTCTCTGACGGGGGAGCCTTCAAGGTGATGAGGAGCGTACTAGCCCCAGGGCGTAGTCAATGGTCAGTTCCATCAGCTCCTCCCACTATAGTGCCTGCTGACATCTCTTCCCACTCTCTTGCTCCCGGACACAGAGATCCAACACCTCAGGTTTCCCCACTGGGAATATCTTCCTCTTCCGAGGCTTCTCCTGACCCGTCAGGTGAACCTCCCCGTAAGAGGACATGTAAGAGGAAACATCTAGATTCCTCCGAGTCTTTTACATCCGATACTGACTTGGATGAGTCGGAGGGATCCCCAAGGTCCCCCTCTGAGGATGTCTCTTTGTCAGACATCCTTGAACTTCTTAAGCAGAGGGGGAACTGGCCTTCCCTTAATCCTTCCGAGGACGAGTCGGTATACGTGGAGGCATTCGGGTCTCGACCCTCCACCTCCTGGGTGTCTCCGCCTTTCGACCCTCTTATGGACATGGTGGCTCGGAAGGCGTGGATGGCCCCGGATTCGGTGGAACCCATTCCTCGGAGGCCTTCTAAATTCATCACGGCCCCACCTGATAGGCAATATTTGACAAAAGGTGTCCCGGTTGATGCCATGGTGGTGGCTGCAGCCACCAAGAAGGAACTAGCTGATACTTCAGTACCTGTCCATCCTCCTAACAAGGATTCCACGACTATGGATAGGTACGGCAAGTGGATTTTTTCTTCAGCGACCTTTGCCATGCGGTCGCTGAACTACTTGTGTCACTTCACCCACCTTCAAAGAGATGTTCTTAAAGAGTTGGGAGAAGTTTTACAGGATCCGTCAGCTGCTGGGTCCCAGGATAAAATTAACTCACAGCTAGGAATCCTAAACTCCATTGTTAACTCCTCCATGCGGCTCATTTCATATGCAGCCGATGGAGCAAGTAGGGCCGCAGGCACAGGAGTGACTTTAAGGCGTCAATCCTGGATGCGGCTTTGTAATTTTGCAGACCCCTTCAAGGCGTCCTTCACAAACTCTCCTTTTGATGGTTCGACCTTGTTCGGACCTCAAGTGAAAGACACCTTGACTAGATGCGAACAAGATGGCAAGACTCTTTGTGCCGTAGGAGTCAGTTTCTCCACCCCTTCAAGACCTTACCCAAAAGGTCAGAAGGGAGGGAAAATGTGGTTCCGCAAATCTCAAGGAGTCACGCCTGACGCACAAGGTCAGTTTATCCCCAGAGGCAGAGGGGGTAACAACAACAGACGCCGCCCTAGGGGCAGAGGGGGTCCGCAGAATCAGGGTAGCAGGGAGCCTCTCTCTGACAAACCCTTCCAGCATCCCTGAGATGTTGCTCGATTGTCCACCTTCGGAGGCAGTCGGGGGAAGATTATCGCTGTACCCAAAAGCCTGGCTTTCCCTTTCTCAAGACAAATGGGTACAGTCGATTATATCCAAGGGTTACAAAATTCCCTTTATTCAAACCCCAGTTCAGCAAAAGGGAACCCTTCCAGACGTTCCACCCGGTCTAAGGGAACTAGCAGTACCAGAGATATCAAAACTGCTAGCAAAAAGAGCCATCCAGCCAGTCCCAGCAGACCAAATAGGATCCGAATCTACTCAAGGTTCTTTTAGTATCAAAAAAGACAGGGGACTGGAGACCAATATTAGATTTCAGCAAACTAAACAAGTTTGTAAAGAAAACAAGATTCCGGATGGTCACGCTTCAGTCCATTCTACCCTTTCTGGGCAAGGACAATTGGATGTGCTCGGTGGACCTTCAGGATGCGTACTATCACATAAAAATTCACAGGTGCTCCAGAAGGTTTCTCCGCTTTCGGCTGGGGGCCAGTCACTTCCAATTCAGAGCCCTGCCATTTGGACTCACTACAGCCCCCAGAGTGTTCACCAAATGTATGGCAGCGGTTACGGCTCACCTGAGATGTCAAGGATTCCAGGTGTTTCCATATCTAGACGACTGGCTCCTCACTGCCACCACCAGGCATCAACTTCTCCAAGCCAGAGATTACACCATTCACATTTGCAGAGGGCTAGGGATTTCTATAAATTTCGAAAAATCTGCCTTGTCGTCCTGCCAATCTATTACCTTTATAGGCGCCAAATTGGACACCGTACAACTTTCAGCAAAGTTAACAGACCAAAGGATCTTGGATATTCAAAACCACATCCATGTGATACTTCACAGCGACAAAATTCAGGCCAGATTTGCTCTGAAAGTATTGGGTCTTATGGCGGCTGCCATAACACTTCTTCCCCTTGCCCGCTTTTACATGCGTCTCCTACAATGGATGCTGTTCGCCCAATGGTCCTTTCAACGACTTCCCATGCGTCACAGGATCATAATAACTCCAATTTGCAAAAGGCATCTGACCTGGTGGATATTGTCCCCTCAAGTCCATCAGGGCAGACCCCTTGTTCCTCCTGCCCCGGTTGCCACGGTTACATCGGACGCCTCCCTGATCGGGTGGGGGGGCATTATCAGGGCAGGATGGTCCATGGCACTTGGCAACCTTTCGAATGCCACCTGCACATAAATGTCCTGGAGATGAGAGCAGTGCTTTTAACGTTGCAAGCCCTCCACGACTCTCTTCCCCTGGGAACTATTGCAGTCCAAACGGACAATATGTCCGTAGTGTGGTATATCAACAAGCAGGGCGGAACCAAGTCCTTTCCACTGTGTCGAGAGGCACTCAGACTTTGGCAGTGGGCAATCTCTCTTCAGCGTTTTCTGATAGCAACGCATATCCCCGGGAAATCCAACATCATAGCGGACAGGTTGAGCAGAGCTATTCTCATGCCTCACTAGTGGTCTCTCGAACAATCTGTGACGGAAGAGATTTTTCAGAAGTGGGGCCTTCCTTGCTACGATCTTTTTGCTACCCCTCAAAACAGCAAATGCCCCGACTTCTTCTCTCTCTTCCCCCTTCCAGGCCATCCCCCCAGAGACGCTCTAATCCAAGATTGGCCCCGGGGACTTCTCTATGCCTTTCCTCCTTTCCCTCTAATACCACAAGTAATTCAGAAAGCAACCACCTTGAGAGCCAAGATGATTCTCATCGCCCCTTATTGGCCTCGACAGATATGGTTTCTGTTCCTACATCGTTATCTTTTGGTACAGCCATGGCATCTGGACCCGGTTCCAGATCTTCTGACCCACCATTCGGGGCAGCTGCACCAATCCATACCTTCTCTCAACCTCACTGCTTGGATGTCCTTCATGGATGCATCTGCAGTCATAACAACTGGGTTGTCCTGTCGTCAGGCAGCCCTTCAGTCGGCCGGATTCCAAAGTCCGGGTCCGGCTTCGGCTGATGTCGCACTTCACCCGACGTCATCTCTGTTGGTCTTCGGGTATAAAGGCATCAGCCGACGCCATTTTCCTCAGTCTTTCTTGCCGCGTGGCGCCCGAAGCAGAAGCTGTTCGCAAGTGCCGGTCAGTCGGATCCAGAGATTACTTCTACCGAATACTACTTCGAAGACTTCTAAAGCTAAATACCCCGTTGGGGAACCTTTCTTGCCTCAGCCGATGTCAGAAAAAGTTAATAATTGTTTAACCTGTGGGAAACAAATACCTCATAAAGATTTCCACTCTCATTGTCTGCCTTGTTTAGGCCCAGCCCATGACGTAGCAGCCTGTTTGGCCTGTGCTTCTTTCAACCGACGAACGCTTAGGCGTCGGTCGGAGTTTGCAGAACAGTTTTTCGGTTCTGATTTTGCGTACATTATGCCGTCGGATCCTCCGACTTCCCAATCTGCCAAAAAACGCAAAGATAAAGACCGACACTCGCGGTCCGCGGTTTCGGCTGAAACCATGGTTAAGCAAGCCGCGAGTGTCTCGGTTTCGTCCGAAACCGAGAAAACTGCTCAAAGTACAGCTGAATCTATCTCTACAACTGAGGCCCCTGCTACCACTCTTGAATCGGCCTCAGAAATTTTATCCACTACGGTGGTTGCCACTGATTTATCAGACACCATTCCCTTGGATGTCTCTACCCCAGCACGTGGTGCAGCTAGGCCTCCAGCAGCCATGTCCATTAAGGCCTTCGCCAGGGCTAAAGCAGCCAAGACTACTAAAACAGTGCCTGTTAAACCCCCCTCTACCAGGCCCTCTTCTAGTTCTCAAATGCTTACTTTGGCAGAAGATTTAATTTCATTAATTAGAGGATCTCAATCTCACCCAGACAGGGCCTCTCAGCCCCAGAGAAGAGACCTAGGGCAGAGCCCCCTGAGCCAGTGTCCTCTGATGATTCTGCTGATGAATCAGACATAACTGACCAGCCAGAGGCTCCTTTCTCCAATTTTGAAGATTCTGATGCTGAAGAATCCATTCCAGCTGCTTCCCCTCCAGAAGAATTTTCCTTTGGGGAAACCTTACATGCCATGCGAGAGCAGTTCCAATGGCAGCAACATGATTTTTCAGACTCCAGAAAAAGACTTAGGACCTTTCTGCACCTTCCACAGCACAGGCCCTTAGCTATACCTCCTGTTCTCTCTGTGGTGGATGATGCTTTCAATGATGTCTGCTCCGCTCCAGATTCTTTACCCCCAGCCCCTGCCAAACCAGACAGATTTTACAGGGTGCCAGATACTCATCACCACATTTACAAGGCCCCACTTGCAGACCCCGAAACTATATCCCAGGGTCCCAAGGCAGTAGCCGCGACCATAGCTAAAAACCCTATTCCTTCTGAAAGGGAAGCAAGGTCATTAGACAGATGGGGTAAAAAGGTCTACACTTCAGCTACTCTCTCAGCTAGAGCTTTAAACTGTCAGTTTCACATGATACAATACCAAGAGTTTATGCTTGATCAATTAACTAAAAAGCTAACCACTGATGAATCTCTTGATAAGAAATATGTATTAGAAATAGTAAATAACATACAACAGGTTAGTAACCATTCCTTAAAATGTGGCTATGATGCACTGGAGGCTTCATTTAGATCAGCCATGACTGGCACAGTGATAAGAAGGCATGCATGGCTAAAGGAGCAAGCTTTACCGGATCATGTTAAAGCTAAGTTGCTAGATGCTCCTATGGATAAGACAAGTTTGTTTGGTACACCTGCCCAGCAGGTTATGAAGAAAATGGAAGAAAAGGCAAAATCTGTCCAAACGGTTAAAGATTTCTTGCAGGTTCAACCCCCAAGGTTTAGCAGGAACTGGCCTGCCAAAATTGGTCCTTTCCTGACTCCACAAGATCTCAAAGGGGCAGGAATAGACGTTCCAGAGGCAGAAACCAATCCAGAGGAGGTGCCTACAGAGGACGACAGTGGCAAGGTAACAACAGAGGCACAGACTGACCAACTGCCACTACATCAACACAACCACAGTGACTTAACCCTAAATCCGCCTACCAGGGAACAAATAGCAGCTCCTTTAGGCGGAAAGTTAACATTATTTTCAAAGAACTGGCACTACATAACAAAAGACAAGTGGATTTTACAAACCATAGATCAAGGCTACCGGTTCCACTTCCACACTTTACCAGTCAAAAGAGGAATGCCAAATCTACCTCCAAATCAAAAAACAGAGGCTCTACAACAGATAATGGAGTTAGCAAACATGAGAGCTGTGGAAAGAGTGCCAACAGCAGAGCAAGGAAAGGGGTTCTACTCCAGACTATTCCTAGTTCCAAGAAAGGAAAAAAGTTGGAGACCAATTCTCGACCTGTCCACCTTAAATACATACATCATTGTCGCAAAATTCAAAATGCTGACCCTACAGCAACTTCTTCCCATGCTGGGCAAGGAGTGTTGGCTGGTAACTCTAGATCTCAAGGAGGCATACCTGCACGTCCCCATTCGACCAATCTGCAGAAGATACCTCAGATTTCTTGCAGGATCAGAGCACTATCAATTCTCAGCATTGCCCTTTGGCTTATCTACTGCGCCCAGAGTATTCACAAAATGCCTGGCATCAGTAATCGCCCATTGCAGACTACAGGGAATTCAAATTTACCCATACCTGGACGACTGCCTACTACAAGGGACAACAAAAGCAAGCTGACAACAGATTTACAAAGGGTCATTTACTTGCTACAAGCACTGGGATACACAGTCAATTTACAAAAGTCAAGGCTGATACCATCCCAAACAAGGACATTCTTGGGCGGAATTGGACACAGTAAAACAAATGGCATTCCTAACTACAGAAAAACAAAAGAACTCCTCTTTACTTCTTGGCACTAACAAAACTGAACAAGTTAACAGCAAGAAAAGTACTGCAGGCCTTGGGCTTCATGGCATCATGCATAATCTTGGTCCCATTTGCCAGACTACATATGAGAAAACTACAGTGGTACCTAAAGAATTTATGGTCCCAACACAGACACAGCCTGGAAACAGAAATCCCACTAATTCCATGCTTAAAACAGGAGTTCCTCTGGTGGGCTCAGGCATGCCAGTCAAACCCAGGCCTACCCTTTCGCAGATGTCAAGCAAGCCAGACCATCACAACAGACGCTTCAGACCTAGGATGGGGGCCCACATGCTGGACAAATGCGTGCAAGGACTCTGGACACAGGATCAACTTCACCTGCACATCAACCTAAAAGAAATGCTGGCAGTAAAACTGGCAATCCAAAAGTTCAAACCTTTTCTCAAAGAGGGCCAGTTGATGATAAGGACAGACAACACCACAGTCATGTGGTACATCAACAAACAGGGAGGCACTCATTCATACCCCTATGCAGAATGACTTTGGAGCTGTGGACCCTGGCACTCAGCTACAACATCCAGTTACAGGCAATATTTGTACCGGGAAAAGAAAATACTCTGGCAGACATACTAAGCAGAACCACTGGATGCCCACGAATGGAAGCTGCACCCGGACATCTTCAAGACCATCTCAAAGAAATGGGGAATGCCTCAGATAGATCTATTCGCATCACCTCTCAATCACCAGCTCAAAAATTCTGCACAAGGACATTCCACCCACTAGCATGGAAAGTGGATTCGCTCTCCTTCAGCTGGAAAGGCCTAACAGCATATGCATTCCCACCTCTTCCCTTGATACACAAAGTACTACTAAAAATCAAGGAAGAACGTCCAAGGATAATCCTGATAGCTCCAAACTGGCCAAGACAACACTGGTACCCACTACTGAGGAGCATGTCTCGAACAATATGTGGCCAATTCCCTGATGCCTTTGATGTTAACTCAGAACAACTACAGCATCATGCATCCAAACCTAAAACGTTGCAACTGACTGCATGGAACATCACATAGCAGCAGCTAACCCAGAACTTTCCCAAAGAGTTAAAGACATTATTCTTGAAGCACGCAGACCTTCAACAAGAAGGAACTATGCTGGAAAATGGAAAAGGTTTGTCATTTGGAGTACTGAAAGAGGAAAAGATGTGTCAAACATAGATATGCCTAACATTCTGGAGTACCTGGCGAACTTCTTCATTCAGGCCTGTCCTACTCCTCCATCAAGATACATCCACCAGCTATTTCACCAGAATACAGCTTTGATCCACCTGTTTTTGCTCACCCTTTGCTCAGGCAGTTCCTCAGAGGAATCAAGAATGTAAAACCTCCAAGGAAACCACCATTACCAGCTTGGGACTTAAACTTTGTGCTAGAAAAGTTGACACTATCACCCTTTGAACCAGCAGCAACAGCAGACCTACAACACCTGTCATGGAAAACTGCTTTCCTACTGGCAATTACTTCAGCAAGGAGGGTTTCAGAACTACAGGCCTTAATGGCGGTGCAACCCTTCCTAATCTTCCACCAAGATAGAGTGTCCATGAGGACTAATCCTACATTTATGCCTAAGGTGGTATCCAGAGTGTCTTTAAACCAGGCAATCCACCTACCTACCTTCTTTCCCAACCCACAAAACAGAGGGAAAGAATACTGCATACCTTGGATGTACATAGACAGCTACGCTACTACTTGGACAGAACAAAAAATAGCAGAAAGACTGACCAACTTTTTGTAGCCTATGCAACAGGAAGGGAAGGAAAAGCTATCTCCAAACAGACAATCTCCAAATGGATAGGAAATTGCATACGATTCTGTTACTCCTTCCATGGAAAACCAATTCCACAGAACATAAGACCTCATTCTACAAGGGCAACGGCCACTACCACAGCCTTCTTACGAGGAGTGGCAACCAAAGACATTATTGAGGCGGCTACTTGGACCTCCGTGCATACATTTGCCAAGCATTATCATTTGCCTCTATATTCCAGATCCCGAGCAGGGTTTGCCACTGCTGTACTGCAAGGGATCCTAAACACACCATAATTTACTTTTATCCTCCTCCCCTAGTTGGCTATGGTATTCTACCCAGTTGTTATGACTGCAGATGCATCCATGAAGGACATAGTACAGTTTTGTACCTACCATAAATGTAGATGTCCGAACTGGATAGCATCTGCAGTCAGGATTACCCTCCCTCCTTCCCCTCTGTGGTACTCCTAGGGTGTTTACCCTCCTAATAGCTAGCTGGTGGGGAGTCCTTTATGGTGTATTTGTTTGTATATATGTACATACATGCTTATGTTTGTGTTTACCTCTATCTTTTTGGAAACATTGGCATCTATCCAAAATTTTAGCCTTCAAGAGGGCTACTGGCATCTGGGGCAAGAAACACTGAGGAAAATGGCGTCGGCTGATGCCTTTATACCCGAAGACCAACAGAGATGACGTCGGGTGAAGTGCGACATCAGCCGAAGCCGGACCCGGACTTTGGAATCCGGCCGACTGAAGGGCTGCCTGACGACAGGACAACCCAGTTGTTATGACTGCAGATGCTATCCAGTTCGGACATCTACATTTATGGTAGGTACAAAACTGTACTTTGCTCCACTTCCATCCCTAGCCAGGCTTCCTATGATTTCTAATCCCATCTGGAATATCATAGTAGCTTCCCTTAAATCTTCCACCAGAAGGATTTACACTAGTAAATGGCAACGTTTCTCCTTCTGGGCAAAAGCTAGGAACATAGATCCCTTTACTGCTCCGATTCATTCGGTCTTGGACTTCCTAGCCGACATTTTTCATTCAGGATCTTCTTCCTCCACAGTAAAAGTTCAGCTGGCAGCCATTTCAAATTTTCATATCGGCTTGTTGGACCACAACATCATGTCACATAAACTTTGCAAGGCATTCCTTAGA